>NW_015506270.1:324111-327299 GCF_001515645.1 Sinocyclocheilus grahami | reverse complement strand
GACTTTGGTTTCAGAATCAGAATGCAAGAAGGATTTTTATAGCATACCATTGTCAAAGATGCACTATGAAGCTAAATGCAGATGTTTATGGTTGCAAGCCACTGATGAAACTTGAATTTGACAAACAATATAGATATACATAACATGCTAATGTAACTGGAGACAGAATAATTACTTATGGCTACCGCTACCCAGACCCCAGAGTATAAACTTTCCTCCCCAATGGTAAGTTTCCAACTGAATGGAAAGTGACAAGCAAAGGCAGATTACCACCAAAATCACAGCTTTATTTTTCTACATTCACTATTAAAACATTGAGCTCAACATCAATATAACCCCCCCCTTAATCTCAATTTATTTGACCAAAGCGAACACCTGGTAACAATGACTACGTTTACATGGACATCAGTAATCAAATTATTTACCTTATTCGAAATAAGCCAATATTATGATTATGGTGTTTACATGAGTTGCTTTTAGAATATTCCTTTCATGTTCCTGTTTTACATGTTATCACATAGTTCGATTAATGGCGCATGTCATTACCTCCCCACGTGACGCCATCCGACGTCCCCTCCGGAATTTCACGTATAAACATCATCTTCGTGATAAAGCGCTTTATTTGCCGTCAAATGGTTGAGCACTGCCGTGTGTGTATCCTGTCTCAAAATGCGGCGAAAAGTCCTACACGATGGTAATAATGTGATTAATGCCCGGTTCAGACTACACGATTTTGCCACGATTTGCTTGACGTAGGGTGTCGTGGGGATTCGTAAACAACAATGGGCGTCGGGACGCAAGAGTCCATCGTTTCAGCTCGTGTAGTGTGTCATAGTGGACGACAACCGATTCCGTGTCTGCGATGCTTCCCGACATAACGACAGAAAGACTAGCATGTTTAATTTTTTTCCGTCATCCACGACGAGTTCTGTCACATTGGTGACGTTGACCAATAGCAGCACAGAAGTTCTTTCATACACAGGTTTCATGCGAAACGAAAGAGAGATGATGGTGCTGCTAGGTGGAATTATGAGATGGAGGAAAGGTTCGTGGAGCTGTGGCAACATTCCCCCTGCCTGTATGATGTGTCATCGAGGGACTACCACGACAGAACAAAGAAAGAAAAATGCTGGCGAACTATAGCGGAAGCGCTTCAGCACTCAACACTCTTGTTTTCGGAAGTCAGTCGCTAGTTCCGCCTTCTCGATGACATTAACAACACGCGATGAATGGTCGGGAAGCAACGTGTAGTCTGACATGTTTCTTGTCCAGGACACGACAAGATTTTAGGAGTCAAAATCGTGAAATCTGACACAGTGACTATTGTGACCGACAAAAATATTGTGTAGTCTGAACCCGGCATAAGGTGTTTACATGTCTATTCTGCACTTCAGAAATGCGACTAAAATAGGAATACTCCACATGTCTTAATTTGATTAGTGTTTACCTCGAGTATGACTTTAGCCGGATTAAGGTAATCAAAAATCTCTGTTTACTTGGTAGATTCTTAATCAGAGTATTGTCGTCTATGTAAACAAACTCAGTGTTTAGGGTGGACAAGATACCTTACATATAGGGCCCAAAATACCAGAGGTGTACACTATACCTCAAAACAAGATAGCCTACCAAGAGGCTCTGTTAATGGACCATATATATAGCAATAATCAATAGAATAGTAACAATGACAATAAAAACAATGAAGAGAAAAAAATAAATAAACTACAACATGGAACAACAAAGTATAATAATAATAATAATAATGAGAAATAACAACAAAGTTGTCTGTTGCTTGTTAGTTTTTTTTTCAGGTGTCTAACACCAAAACAATGGATAAGGCACAATCAGGAACACAAAGAAACCAAATCACTCCAACAAACAAAGAAGAAAAGAAACCCCATTCACCTTATTACCACCCCACAATATACACAATCAAAAAAAAAAGTGATCATCCAGTGAAATCAACCCCAAAATAAAACAACTTCTGGGTTCCTAAATGAACAGTACAAGCAAGACAAGATGGTACGTAACCCAATACAATCACAAGATTAATAAACACCTAAACACAATCAAGATATACATATATAATTAAAGGAAAATACAAAAAAGAAAAAAAAGGCAAAAAATAACCAAAATAACTTGCATACAAATCAGTTACCCACTCACATGCACTCATGCACACACAATCAACCAAACAATTCAAAACAACAAACAGGCCAGGGGTGTATTCCAGAAAGCAGGTTATGTGGCATACCCGGATATGTTTGAGGATAAGAGAGCGGATAACCTCAGCTTTCGGTTCCAAAATCGGAGGTTACTTTCAAGGTATGTAAGTAACCATAGTAACTTGCTGTCTGAAGGAGCAGGGGTGTATTCAAGAAAGCATGGTTAACTTACTGTCAGCTAAACCCTGAACTTTCGGTTGATTAACCCCAAACCTTGCTTACTCAAGGTATGTGGTTCCAAAAAACGCGTCCGGGAGTAAGTTCATTCAACTCAGAGTATGTTCCTGGTTAAGACTCAACACATTCTCAACAGAGAGACAAATTGACGAGTCACTATGGAAACAGACGCTAAGAAAAAGTGTGCCATGCTGTTTCTTTCTTCTTCTTTTGTTCAATGGTCGTTTACATGCTTAGTGCATATCACCACCTAATTGATGGTTGTGCAAATTTTTTTTTTCCATTTAATCTTTAATCCTTGACAATATTAATTATATTGTTTGTTTGATGCTAATTATATATTAAGTCATATCAGATATGTATTTTGATTTAGAATTTAGACATAGAAAATGCCGATCCATGTGTGAGATGATAAAAAGGCCCAGCAGAGGTTGTACTTCCTTCGCCCGCTGAGGAAGTTCAGCCTGTCACTGGAGCTGCTGAAACAGTTCTACTCCGCCATCATTGAATCTGTCCTCTGCACTTCTATAACTGTCTGGTTCAGCTCAGCTACCAAATCTGACCTCAGAAGACTACAGAGGGTAGTCCGGACTGCTGAGCGAATCATTGGTACAACCCTCCCTTCTCTCCAAGAACTGTACTCATCCAGAGTGAGCAAAAGGGCTGGCAAAATCACTCTGGACCCCTCACATCCAGCACACTCCCTCTTTGAACTGTTGCCATCTGGGCTAAAATCATTAAAAAAATTTTTTTCCCACATTAATGTACACACAGCACCCCATATTGACA
>NW_015506270.1:306866-323564 GCF_001515645.1 Sinocyclocheilus grahami | reverse complement strand
ATACCTGGCAATAAAGCTCATTCTGATTCTGATTCTGATAATATAAAATGTAATTTTATATTACCCCCAAATATTTCCTTGCATAAATACGATAAAGGGGAGAATTACCTTTCAAGTGTGCTATATTTACATGCACGTTAACATTGCCTGGATGCACCCAGCTAATCTAAAATTACACAACCAACAAATCATCATTCCATTATATGATTTGTTACTGAATCCCACAAACGCACCCATTCTAAATGAATAATCCCTCTCATCTCAACACAACTTCGCTTACCAGAGGAGGGAAGATATGAGTGTCACACCAATTCACACCAGTTCTTGCAATTGCAAGTTTGTATCGCCAAATTCAGCCATTATAACTCACAATTCAGAATTGTGAGGTATAAACACGGAATTGCAAGAAAAATAGTCAGAATTGTGAGATGTAAACTGGATATTAAATTTTTTACTCTTTAATTCCGTGGCTTCCATAGACTGCTACTGCAGAACTGTAATTTTCTGCTACCAAGTTGGCACCGCCCCACAAAAACGTCTTCGCTGTTTGCAAACATCCAAATGGTCTATTGGTCTTAAAGTACATTGTATTACCACATTAAAATGTCCAAAAAACATGGTAATACTTTTCAATTCTTGAAAACTAGTCAATAAAAGTGCGCCATTTGTTGGTCACCTGAGGTACTAAATTAAATTCACCACCTTCAGTTCTTTATGTTTTCAGATTTGGTCCCCCTGAGTGAACAACTGAATCTTCCTCCACAGATTATTAAACCCAGCTACCCAGAAACGGTTACAAATAAGCAAAGGTTAAAGGCCATCTGATTGGAGAAGGCAGCTGCTCCCAGTGCTGACGCTTGTGCAAATGCTCCGATGTCCGTGAGCGCCGCCCCACCCCCAGACCCTCCGCATGCCCTCTCGCCTCTCTCTGGGGGTATATATAGCCTGAGAGGGGTCCTGGACAGTTCTGGCAGTCAAAATGAGGCTTTACCTCCCTGTCTGCTGCCTGCTGCCTCTACTGGCACTCGCCACTGCAGGTAAGAAAACTGGATTCAAATGCAGGTGGACTGCTGAACTAAGAGCTGCAGGTGACTTCTGCATGTACGTAGCTGAAGTGTGAAGCTAAATGTTTTAGTAACAGTGATTGGGTATTCACCTGGGAGTATTAGGCCTCAAGATAAGTGTCTGAAGTCCTAGATCAGATTGCTTGTCCTTGGTGGAGATGAGCGTCCCTGCATCTGCCTGCTTGTATTCATAGTTTGTGTATGGAGGAGTGTTTTACAGAATGTGTAGTAAAATGTGGGGTTTCTAGTCTTAATGTTTTTATGAACTTGAATATGTAAGTTAGTCAAATTGTTCTTTGATTCCTTCATTAAGAATCATCAAGTGCACTCAAGTACAGCATGTTCAGTACAACTGAATTTCAGTTTCTGGATGGCATGTACTGTATATGTAGTGCCGGCGAAAGTGTTTCTGGGAGTCATTCTCGCTGATTTCAGGGCTTGTGTAGACACAATGCCTTGAAAAAACTGAACGACCAACTTTCTTATTACTCCGTTGAATTATGTAACTTCTGATAGGTATGAAAATGTCTTATAGAACAGGGGAGATCTCATCTGCTGTGCTAAGTTTATGCCAGGATTATTATAACTAAAACCATTAGGGGGAAATAAATTGTTAGTTTAAATAATATGAACGTTAACTGAAATAAAATAAATTCTATATATAAGATCTTTTAATTTTAGCTACATAACAAAGCAAATATCTTATTTTCATTTAGTTTAACTTTGTGCATTAGAAAAACTAAAACTGGGATAAAAATGAATAAAAACTAGGCTATATATGAAAACAAAATTACAAAACTAATTAAAATGACAAATAACAAACAATTACTAAAAGTTCAATTAAATAAAAACAGTAAAAATAAAAACATTCAAAAACTATAATAAATCTCAAATAATTCTAAAATATGAAATCATACTTCTTAATTATTAACACAAACTTTTATAGGTCAATGACTGATAATAGTGTCCACGATAAAGAAAAGAAAAAAACATTTACAATTCTACTTTAAAATGCATACTGATTTCTTGAAATATACTTTTTATATTCATGTCAGTCATATAGCTTTAAAAAAAAATTTATATACTTTTAAAAGTCAAATTTTACAATTACCATGAATTATTAATATTTTAGGGAGTTGCACCGCTTGACCTGAACTAACCTTGCCTTGTCATAATTGTTTAAAGACATTTAGACTTTTACACTTTTTTTATTTTTTTAGAAATATTTTTTCTACATGTTGGTTGCACCACATGACTTTATCAGTAACGACACATAACTTTGAATTGGAAGACAAATGTTTCTCAAATATTAATAAGTGCAGACATTTAGTTAAAATACATATCTTTTTAGAAGGTAAATAATAAAACATTTAAAAATGCTTAATACACTTTCTCTACAGCACTTTGATTCTTTAATTATATCACCCTGACAAATAGTGAAATTAATTTTAAGTTAGAAATATAAAAACCATGCTCATCATAGAAGAGGTGTATTAAAGTTATTGAATGTATGAATTGCATTTCAATTGTATTTTTTTAAAATAATAATTAATACACAAAAATATATATATTTTTGCTGCATTCCTGTGATCCTGTATGTATCCAAATGTATTGCCACAAAGAAAACTAGTTATTATTCTTACAAATTTGAATACTAATTCTTATATATTTTTCTTTAAAATTCCTATTCATTGAATTGATGATAGCTGTAATCCTTTGGTCAAAATTGCAATCAACTGTAAGGGAAACTGTTGGTGGCTTTCTTGTCTCTCAGTAGTCAAAGAAAACTGGTTACTCTTGGTGAAATAATTAGAGGCTGCCGCTTCCTCCTGCTTGGTTTTTAATATTATCCTTGTCTGTCCTTGCATAGTTCTTGTTCTCTTTCTGCATCTGTGCTGTCAGGTGTTCAGAGTGCACCATGAAATCAGACACTCTTAGTCGAGCAGTTGCATGGTCATGCTTCACAGCTCTGCTAACACGCCCCCTTGTACTTTCTATCCACATATACGCTTACAGTCCACAGCTGCTGTCACAACGCTGTATACTGTCTCAATCACTATTTATTTCTGTCTTGCAGGCCTTGTAGGGGCAACCATTATGTTAAAAGAAGGACTTAAAGCCTCTGTCCTGCCTTGCTACTGTATGTGGCCTGTTTTTGCACTGGGGCTTCCCTGTCACAGTCCAGTCACACCAGCCAATCGTACGCAGACATTACTCGCAAGCCAGAGTAAACCGTGTTGCTATACAAACAAATAAAATGTACACAACACTTACATCAGCAAGTTATACAGTACGTACATGCATTAGGTATATTAAAACTCCCTTCTCTCCAAGAACTGTACTTATCCAGAGTGAGCAAAAGGGCTGGCAGAATCACTCTGGACCGTGAATCCAGCACACTCACTCTTTGAACTGTTGCCATCTGGTCGACGCTACAGAGCTCTGAGCACCAGAACAGCCAGACACAGGAACAGTTTCTTCCCTCAGGCCATCCATCTCATGAACACTTGACAATAACTGTGGAACACACACTATTTATACACTCATACACTTATTTATCTAACACTCATACTCAGTCTACATTTCAATTTGCACATAATATACAGTACCTGTACATACAAAAACTGTCTAGTGTAATATACCTGCACATACAACTGTCAATTTATATATTTTTATTCCTTATTGACTTGTTATATTTTTATTTTTATTATCTGTGTTTTTTGTTCTGTCACTGTCATTCTGTTACACTGTGGAAGCTTCTGTCACGAAAACAAATTCCTCGTATGTGTAAACATACCTGGCAATAAAGCTCATTCTGATTCCGAAAACACATATCCATGCATAAACAAATACATGAAACCAAATCAACGCACTCTCAAAAAATGTGTAACTATTTTACATTTTGGTAAATTTGTTGCAAATTTGTTCGTTTTAGGGGTGGACTTTCAAGCTTTATTTTTTATTTTCTAAAAAACATATATTTACTTCAATCATAACGTACAAATTTATACTAATTATCACCTAGTACAATAGTTATGGTTTCTCATGAGATTGGGTTGAACCAAATAGGCTAATTGGAATACAAATGGTCAATAAGCAAATCTGTAAGCACTATTGAAATATAAGAAAAATAGATACAATGTTGAGATCATTTCAATAATGCAAAACAAACAAACAAAAAGGGCAATATATATTTCATGATTTATAAGTGATTCACTAAAAAGAACTGGCTTTACGAGTCATTCACTCAAGAATCAGACTTCACTAGTCAAATGATGAATCGATTCACTAAAAAAACCTGCTCATAAGAGTCATTCACTCGAGCATCAGACTTTACTGGTCAATTAATCGATTCACTAAAAAGAACTGGTTCATAAGAGTAATTCACTCGAGCATCAGACTTCACTAGTCAAATGATGAATCGATTCACTAAAAAGAACCGGCTTGTAAGAGTCATTAGGCTTGTTTGAGATGAGCAAATTCTGCGCAGAACCGATCACCGGTGATCACCGCGAAATGCATGCCGGTTAGAAAAGTGTCCGAGTTACGTCCGACTTGCTCTGATGTCATGCTGACGTGTGCAAAAAAACTCTCGCGACGACGAGGCGGCTGTGTCGGATTGTGCAGTTGCTCTCCACCGACTGCGCTGATCAAAAGCATGATGGGAAACGACTGACTGACGACACAGCTTAATGCTCATTGGTTCAGACAACTGTGATGCTGCGGTTCTCTTCTAAAATGTTTTATTTTTATGTGATTTCATATGATTATGTATTTAAATTATGCATGAATGTTCCCAAACACTATGACAGCACGATCTCTGTGTGAGATAATGTGATTGTTGTCATATTTTTATAAAAATCTAAAATACATGTTTGTATTAAAGTAAAAATGGATGATAAATACACCTTTCGTATGGAATGAAATAGCAAGCACTTTGAGTGTCTTGTTCATCATATTTATTTTCATATAAAAGCAACAGAACTGAAATTATATCATGTTTATTAGCAACACAGCATGTAAGTGAGAATAACGCGATATCCGCCTTTGATCTCCTTGGTATCGGTTCACTTCTAGAGGTCAGAACTGTCCGTCTTGCCTGCGCTTATTTCACTCCTCCCCTCACTGCAGCCGCCTACTCTCGCCTATATTTCAGGCGAGGCGCATCTCAAACAAGCCTATTCACTCGAGTTTCAGACTTAACTGGTCAAATGATTAATCAATTCACTAAAAAGAACCGGTTCATAAGTGTCATTCACTCGAGCATCAGACTTTACTGGTCAATGAATCGATTCACTAAAAAGAACTGGCTCATAAGAGTCATTCACTCAAGCATCAGACTTCACTAGTCAAATGATGAATCGATTCACTAAAAAGAACCGGCTTGTAAGAGTCATTCACTTGAACATCATACTTCACTAGTCAAATCATGAATCGATTCACTAAAAAGAACCGGCTTGTAAGAGTCATTCACTGGAACATCAGATTTCACTAGTCAAATGATGAATCGATTCACTAAAAAGAACCGGCTTGTAAGAGTCATTCACTCGAACATCAGACTTCACTAGTCAAATGATGAATCGATTCACTAAAAAGAACCGGCTCATAAGAGTCATTCACTCAAGAATCAGACTTCACTGGTCAAATGATGAATCGATTCTCTAAAAAGAACCGGCTTGTAAGAGTCATTCACTAGAGCATCAGACTTTACTGGTCAAATGATGAATCGATTCACTAAAAAGAACCGGCTTATAAGAGTCATTCACTCAAGAATCAGACTTTACTAGTCAAATGATGAATTGATTCACTAAAAAGGACCAGCTTGTAAGAGCCATTCACTCGAGCATCAGACTTCACTGGTCAATGAATCGATTCACTAAAAATAACTGGCTCATAAGAGTCATTCACTCCAGCTTCAGACTTCACTAGTCAAATGCTGAATCGATTCACTATAAAGAACCGCCTCGTAAGAGTCATTCACTCCAGCTTCAGACTTCACTAGTCAAATGCTGAATCGATTCACTATAAAGAACCGGCTCGTAAGAGGCATTAACTCGAGCTTCAGACTTTACTAGTCAAATGATGAATCGATTCACTATAAAGAACCGGCTCGTAAGAGTCATTCACTCAAGCTGCTTCAGACTTCACTGGTCAATCACTAAAAAGAACCGGCTCGTAAGAGTCATTCACTCGCGCTTCAGACTTCACTGGTCAATCGCTAAAAAGAACTGGCTCTTAAGAGTCATTCGGTGCATTCCAAACGGGATATATCACCCGCCGAAGGGCACTTCGTTGTGAAAACAATCATGGCCGCCATATTGAAGGGCCATTCCAAACCGAAGTGCTCAAAACTGGCCACTTCAAAGGGCCCTTCGGAATCAAGGATTTCGAAGGGTACAACTGATGGACACTTCGGGCTCCCATGATCCTTTGCGCAGATTCTTTGCATGATGACGGCGCCTCCGTGTGGGCACGTGATGACGACGCAGAAGGACACTTCAAGGAACAGTTGTTTGGTCCCCTACACCCTTTAACCATTCGAAGCTCTCACTCAGGAGGGTAAACCCTTTGAAGGGATTAGGGCATAGGGATGAGCCCTTTAGAATGGAACGCAGGGATTCACTCGAGCATCAGACTTCACTGGTCAAATTATGATTCGATTCACTAAAAAGAACCGGCTCATAAGAGTAATTCACTCGCCTTTGGGGGCATAAAAGGTTCATTTTTTGATTGAGAATCAGACTTCACTGGTCACGCATTGTATATTTTTGCAGGGAACATGTTAACAGTATTTTGGTGTTTTATCCGCATTGGAAACATAACGAAAAATGAATGTCATGAAAATCATTCTGTCATGTTCTTTTGTGAGTCTTTAGTTAAATTTTGCTTAGTGACCACAGTTATCTTCGATAAATCCCTCCTCTACACAACCACATAAGATAGTGGTTTGACAGTCAGTGCTATCAGAAATAAACTGAAGAGAAATGTCATTTTAGTCTATAAAAGCAGAGAAACTCTTCTCAGCATAGGCTATTTGTGTCATGAAGATCTAGGACTTGGGATCGAGCACCTGTCCGTTTCTGTCCTCACCTCAGAACATGCTGTCGAAGGGGGAAGGGGCTGGTCTACGTCACTTAGACCTTACTGGAAAAATGCAGATGATCTTGTATTATCAAATATGGATGGTTGGTTTCATTTTGGGGTAGTTTACCAGTACTGGTGGTATTACTTCAACAAGAGACACCTGAGACACTGGAATAATAATACACTCAAACATTCCTTCTCCACTGTGACCAAAAGCTCCCCAGCCATTGTCTACAAAACAATACCTGTGTGGATATAGGGATGGTCCTTGGCGAACATAGCATTGCTGCTCTTCTTACCACTAGAGCAGGCTCTAATTTAATTAAATCAACATGGTAGAATATTATATTGAACAGAATGAGCTGTTCAACTTATTATAAAATAATCCAACACTCAAGTTCTGTAGCACATCATAACCAGCCTTTCTATTTCAGTGACATTTAAAAAAAAGAAGTTGCAAGGTCAAATAAATCCACGTTCCCCTCATCTGTATCTTCATAAAAGTAATTATTTTACATCATATTAGTGTTGTGACAATTATGTAACCATAATCCTGTACTAGTAAAGACAGCAAGCTAACAATAAAGAGTAACTCATACCACAGTAACATGGCCTTAAGCCTTCAAAATGACTCATGGTTACATTGATGACAGTCTTGCACTATGACTTTGGCCTAAATACAGCTCTCCTGAGGGTGTGAGCATGTGTATAAGTGTGCAAAACATATCACATTTAAATTGTCTAGAGCCAATTCAATTAATTAGAGACTTCTAAGGAACACATAAGCTTGTCAGAGAGCATTTTTACAAGTAGTCAAATGTGGAAGAAGAGGTTTATCTGAACTAACTATAGACACTGGTGCCCTCTGCTGTCAGTATGTTGTTGAACTGCTGCGTAAATGTATGGCTAAATCAATTTAGGGTTTGTCGTTTGATAGTAATTTAGCATTAAGTAAAAAAAAGTGCTTTTGAATGTGCATTTTTTACATTTTAATATGGATTACATTTTGTAAGCCACTGAAATGGCTGTGTAGAGAAAACACTTCAATCTGCAAAAATGTTACTGGCAAACAAATTAATGCGCCATTATTTGCTTGAAAGCGGAGCTCCACTTTTCAATGGAAGCATTTGACATTAAAACTAGAGGTTGGAATCCAGTACAAAGACGCCATGCTAACACCTTTATCAGAGCCGCCTGCCTTCGCGCCGGAGGACAGTATGAAAAATAAACCTTGCTCTGATGATCCACATGAACAGAAAGGACTTGGCATTCTCTTCTCCTGCCAGCTCTGCTCCCTATTTCAGGATGTGATTCACATGAAAAGCATTTAGCTCTCATCGAGAGCATTCATCGCCGCATGAATCACAGAGATGGGTCATCGCCACAGACTCACATATTTGTGCCAACAGCAGCTCTAGCACCAAGTCACATTGTTCAAATCCAGCTATTACAGCTACACCATTTTAAATTAGGGTCTGTACGTGATTGAGGATAGTAACCATGGTTTTATTTCATTTACTTGAGTAATGTTGTAGATCAGGAGTGCCCAGTCCTGTTCCTGGAGATCTACCTTCCTGCAAAGTTCAGCTCTAACCCTAAATCAAACACATATGAACTAGCTAATTAAGACCTTCATAAACACTTGATAATTACAAACTGGTGTGTTGGATCAGGGTTTTCACCAAACTCTACAAGAAGGCAGAGCTCCAGGAACAGGAATGGACACTCCTCTTGTAGATGATACTGTCTCCAACACAGCATCCTGTATGCTAATGTTATATACCTGCAGTGTGCGAGATGCTTTTCTTCAGGGATGTTATGTGGAAGCATAGACTAAAAGAAAATGGACAAAACATCTCTACTTCCTTCCACTATAGAAAAGTGAAGCCAAAACCTCTCAGTATATGGCCGCTGTCATCTTGCAAAAATTACGTCACTTGGAGCCCGAGTCTGCACTGTAGTTTTTCATTTGAAGTCCAAGTTTGCACAGTAGTGATTCATTTTTGGAGTCAGAGTCTGTGCAGTAGCAAATCATTTGGAGTCTGAGTCTGTACAGTAGCGATTCATTTGGATTCTAAGTCTTGTCTGCATAGTATGATTCATTTGTAGGGTGAACATACGGGCCATTTTTACGGGACACATCCTTGTCAGGATTTCTATATTGCCTAAAATATCCAGGTTTTGGCTGTTTGCGCTGTGCAGAGCGATCGTTGTATGATATCAAAGTACCGCAAGAGCTAGAGAGCAGACAGCTCCTTATGCTTTCGACTCGCGCTCGCTGTACTTTGATGTCATACAACGATTGGTTCATGCAGTGCCGCTTCAAGTCGAACGAACGAACATAACATGTGTACGTATTTGCATCACTTTGACCATTTTCCGTAGATCCCTCCTTCTCACACACCACAATTGGTCAAATGTGTACAATGCCTGCACGCTATTGGTCGATCATTACCCTCGACCAAGTATAACAACAGGAAAACAGACCCAAATACCAAAATAATACCGTAAAAATGGCACGTATGGCCACCTTATTCATTTGGAGCCTGAGTCTGCGCAGTAGAGTTTCATTTGGAGTCCGAGTCTGTGCAGTGATCGTGAGGTGGTGTCATTGTATCAAAGTCCCACCCAAACACCTGCAGACCTAATCACAAGCTCACCATCATGACGCCACACCCCATTTTTATAGCATCAAATAAAAAACTAAAAACAAACTTATTAGAAAACTTGCTTGAACATACATCAGCATGATAAGAACTACCTAAAATAGGGGGTGCCCAAACTCGGTCCTGGAGGGCCGATGTCCTGCAGAGTTTAGATCCAACCCCAATTAGGCACACCTGAACCAGCCAATCAAGCTCTTACTAGGCATACTATAAACTTCCCGGCAGGTGTGTTGAGGCAAGTTGGAGCTAAACTCTGCAAGACACCGGCCCTCCAGGACAGAGTTTGGGCACCCCTGACCTAAAATGATGGAAACCATCTTTGGGAAAAATGTATTTGAAGTGTAATTTGGCTCATATCTCATTTGTTTACTTGGAGATGGCGGGGTTTATGACCTATACTTCAGACAGCCACTAGGTGGCGATCAAAATGTTTTAGCTTCACTTTTCAGGAAGTTTTCAGGCACACTTGTACTGAAATTTCGGCAAAACCAAAAACATTTGGCCAAAAACCTGCGTCAGCATCCATTTTGTGCATACGACATGGATAAGCTACAGTACAATAGGTGCACATGTCAGCAGTGTGGATGCACTTCACTGTGACCAAAAATGATGCTAGAGTAGCAACGTATAAAATTGGTTTGGCTGAAATATTGAGAGGCAGCTCGTTGCAGAAGAACTTTACTACAAAGTTTAACAACACCCTAAACAGAGTACCAAATCAATTACCCAACTACCAAATTCAACTATTTAAACACTATTTTTAGGTTTTGGTTTTCCATGGTGTTTTGGTAAAAAATTAATCGAACTTGTGCATAATTACTTTTGTCGCCATTATGTTGTAATATCAAATATGATTCATTCTTCATTCTGTGTGAATGTGCTGATTTATATCCCATCACATTTAGGGTAATATTATTGTTTTTCTTTCAAAGATGCAGTGGAGTCTGAGACTGAGTCGCTGGTGCCGTTCCAGCTGAAGTCTGAAGGCGAGCTGTTTAACTGCTGTGATGGCACAGAGGATATAAGCCAGAGCTCCTCCAATGACACTCCTGCACCAAACAGACCTGTGTGCCAACCCTGTGGCACTGGTGCACATATTGACACCACGGCCGAAGATGTCAGCTCTGAGGATGAAGAGGAAGATGTTGTTTCAGAAGAGAAATCTGAAGAGTTGAATCAAGAGGAGACCTCTTCTGAAGAGATATTTGAGGAGGAGGCACAGGAAGGAGAGGCAGAAGCTGAGTTAGATGAATCTAATGAAGCGGCGGTGGATGAAGTTATTGAGGAGGCACGTGAAGACGTGAAGGAGGAGGAGATCTCAGAGGTAGACAGTGATGTAGAGTCACAAATAGTTGTTGAGGAATCTGTGGAAGAAGACGACGAGGAACTTGCTCAGACTGAAGAGGAGGTAGTTGAGGAAGAAGAGGTTCTTCAGACTGAAGATGAAACAGGTGAAGAAGAGGAACTTGCTCAGACTGAAGAGGAGGTAGTTGAGGAAGAGGAGGTTCTTCAGATTCAAGATGAGGCAAGTGAGGACAAGGAGATTTCTCAGATAGAAGACGAGGCAGAGGCAATTTCTCAGGCTGAAGAGCCAGTGGAAGATAAATCAGAAGAGGTAATGGAGGAAGAAAGAAACCTGGGCTTCCATACCACCTCAGCAGTGCCACAAATGGCGTGGCATGGAGGTGATCATCTCCATGCCACGCCGAATTGAGGCAGTAATTAAAGCAAAAGAAGCCCCTACCAAGTATTGAGTACTTTGAACTTTTCCACAACATTCTAATTTATTGAGATGCACCTGTACATCCCTAATCCTACCCGATACCTAAACTTCACAACTACCTTACTAACTATTAATAAGCAGTAGGAATTTAAGGCAAAAGTTGTAGTTAATTGTGAAAATTGGACCTTAAAATCAAATGTGACCCAAATTTTGAATAAAAATGCATTCATAACAATTCTTGCAAAAAGTGTGTGTACACAGGCATTTGCATGACTTTTCAGAGTTTAAATCCAATCCAATAATTGGCTTTATTTCTATTGAACAGCAATACTAAAAGCAATTTGGAAATATACACTACCCTTGAAAAGTTCAGCATTCAGCAAGGATGCATCAAATTGATCAAAAGTGAAAGACGCTGATAAGGTTACAGAAGATTTCTATTTCAAACAAATGCTTTCCTTTTGAACTTCCAATTAGAGAATTCTGAAAAATGCATCACGATTTACAAAAATATTAAGCAGCACAACTGCTTTCAATACTGATAATAATAAAAAGTGTATCTTAAGCAGCAGTTCATCATATTTGAATGATTTCTGAAAGATTATGCGACACTGAAGCCTGGAGTAATGATGCTGAAAATGTAACTTTAACTTCAAAGGATTAAATACATTTTAAAATATTTGTATCAATTTATTAATGTATTATATATTATAAATATTTCAGCACCACTGAATAAGTAGTTTTTTTAGTATTTAGTATCAGTATTCTCCAAGCATTGGCAGAACAAACCAGAAGGCACCAGTTCTGAATAAAAAAAATCAGTTTCAACTCTGAACAATACTAACATGAGTACTAATACTTAGTATAACTAAGTGTACATTTACAAATTTGAAACTCTCTTGTTGTCCTTTAGGGTACCCCTACAGCGACGTGTGCCAGTGGTTTATCGACCGTGCCGATCTCATCTTCCTGGTGTTTGACCCAACCAAACTGGATGTCGGTTTAGAACTTGAAATGCTGTTCAGACAGATGAAGGGACGCGAGTCACAGATCCGTATCATCCTCAACAAGGCTGACAGTCTAACAACCCAGGACCTAATGCGCGTGTACGGTGCCCTCTTCTGGAGCATGGCACCTTTGATTAACGTGACAGAACCACCACGTGTCTACGTGAGCTCATTTTGGCCGCAGGATTACGCTCCTGACACCAACAGAGATCTTTTTAAACGTGAGGAGATCTCTCTGCTGGAGGACCTAAATCAGGTAATCGAGAACCGGCTGGAAAACAAAATCGCCTTCATTCGGCAGCACGGCATCCGCGTGCGCATCCACGCCCTCCTGGTCGACCGCTACCTGCAGACGTATTATGAGAAGCTGGGCTGGTTTAGTGACCCACATGAGGTTTTCGACGATATTGTCAGCGACCCTGACAAATTCTACATCTTCAAGTCCATTCTGGCCAAGACCAATGTGAGTAAGTTCGACTTGCCAGAACCGGAGGCGTACCGGGACTTCTTTGGAGTCAATCCTCCCAGTGGCTTTAAGCTCCTCTCCTCATACTGCAGCTGGTCAGGCGGATGCCTGCTGGAGACGATCGAGAAGGCCATCACAGATGACCTGCCAGCTTTGCTCAGCAGTCTGGCAGAGAAACGGGAAGCCAAGGCAGAAGCGGCTGCAGAAACCAAGGACAAACCCTCAAACCGCTGGAGGAGACAGTAACACAAGAATGGTGGGAGATGTGGGAAGTATGGAAGAGTGGCACCAAAGCAATGAATGAGAGTATAAGTGACACTTAGATGAGATTCACATCAATGGAAAGCCAGTTAAACACCGTACGTACAGAGTCTCTTACCACTCTGTATAAAACAGACCTAGGATTCGGTGTCCTATTTTTCTTCCTTTTCTGTTATTCTTTTTCTTCCTTGTTCTAATTTAACTCAGCTAGCAAATTTTACTTATTTATACTATGTTCAAAATAAATAACCTGTCATAATCTTATTTATTTATTGTTTGAATGTCATTTTAAAAGTGTGAATTATGGAAGCTTGTTTCCAACTTTTTTTCTTGCAATTCTGAGAAAAAAGTCAGAATTCTGAGTTTATGTCAGTTTTCTTGGAATTGTGAGTATATAGCTCGGAATTGTGAGATCAAATGTCGCAATTACCTTTTTTATTTTCCCCTTGTTGGAAACAGGCATTTTGCCATATGTGCTAAAACGTTTATCTTCATTACTTCAGTTCCACTTGTACATACTGATCATATTCCTTTGTACAATTTACTTGTGTTTGAGTTGTTGGTTAATGAAATTAGATTTTTGTTGTTGTTGTTGCATTTGCTCACAATGCATGTTTCAACTGTGGTGACATTAAATTGCTTTTCTGGCTGATGTTATACAATATGGAAATTAAACATTAAACTGGATATTTAAGTCAATAAAAAACACATTTAGATCAAATGAATAAGTGGGTGAACTGATATGATAAATAATATGACAAATGATAATTTTGCAGCTGTGATTGATTCACGTCAACATAAGACGATCCACTAGATGGCGTAGCAATTCAAACTCATTGCAATAAAATACTGATCACAGGTCAAAGAAGTAAGATACTGTTCATTTAATTTATGTTTATCTATTTTGATAGCAGCAATCTATGCATTTATCTATATAAAATACCACTTCAAGCAGGGCAATTTGTGAAAAACATTTATTTTATAGAGCTGCGCCACATGAAAACCCCCTTCTCTTAAGTATTTATGATCCCTAGAAGGGTTAGAAGTGTGAATGTTGAAATATCTGCAATAACGTAGTAGCCTGAGTGTACAACTGATAAGAGTTTCGCACTAAATACTGTGTAGCTAGTTATACTCTTGTTTGTTTAAAAATCCGCAGCTGTGTTTTTTGAGTCAGAGACCACAAGTGGACACTAAGAAATAAAAGCTGGACATGCATGACGACTCCACAGGCTGGTGTCAGTCAAATTCCTGAACGCACTCTTGTGTTATAACCTTTCCCGTCTGACACAACACAACGTCTTAGAAACTGGACATGATGAACGTCTGGCACAGGAAGCGCTGGATGATTATCACTTGGATGTGACTTATCTGATAGATCAAAGGTCAAGAGGCACCCAGAATCTCAGGTATGTTCCTAGATGAGGGAACACTTACACGTTCCTGCTCTTAAAGATTTTAATCTTTTATGTGACTTTTCCAGGCCTGTACAGTAAATTACAAAATATTTATTTAATTCCATATATTTGCAGGTTATACAGTTTTATGCAAAAGTTTGGGCACCCCTGATAATTATCATCATTTCAATTTATAATCTGCTAGGCTTTCAAAGCTGCAACTTCATTTGGATATAATTTATACCTTATGGATACATTAACATTTAAATTCTGAAATAACATTTATTGAATCAACAGAAACAATGCAATGTGAATCACAACAAAAACAGACAGGTGCAAAAATTTGGCCACCCCAATGGAATAATCACATCAGTATTTAGTAGAGCCACCTTTTGCTGAAATAACAGCCTGTGGACGCTTCTTATAGCCACTGATAAATCCCTGAATTCTGACTATTCTTCCTTGCAAAATGTCTGCCGGTTTGATGGCTGCCGAGTGTGGACAGCCTGCTTCAAGTCAATCCATAGATGCTTGATGATATTCAAGTCTGGGGACAGCGATGGTCATTCTAGAACATTGTATCTGTGCCTGTGCATGAATTCCTTGGTAGATTTGGAGCAATGCTTTAGGTCATTGTCCTGCTGAAACAACCACCCCCGGCATAACTTCCACCTCTTGACTGATTCTTGAACATTGTTCTTAAGAATCTGCTGATACTGGGTGGAATCCATGCAACTCTCAACTCTGATAAGGTTTCTAGTATCTGTGCCTACCACACAGCCCCACAGCATGATGGACCCTACACCAAATTTAACAGTGGGGAGCAGGTTCTTCTTTTGTAAAGCTCCTCTGGTAGTGACCAGATAACTCTATCTTAGTTTCATCTGTCCACAGCACATTATTCCAAAATAATTCAGGCTTATCCAGATGAGCCTTTGCATACCTTAAACGACTCTGCTTGTTGGCAGTACCCAGAAAAGGATTTTTCTGCGTCACCCTTCCATTGAGCTGTTCCTTGTGCAAAGTGCGCTGGATTGTTGAATGATGTACAATGACATTATCAGCGGCGAGATGTTCTTGAAACTCTTTGGAGGTGGTCTGTGGTTTGTCTGTGACCATTATAACCATTCTTCGCTGTTGCCTTTCAGATATTTTTTTTCAGCCTACCACATCTTTCCTTCACAAGGACTGTTCCTGTGGCCTTTCATTTTCTAACTATATTTCTGACTGTGGGGACAGAGACCTTAAACCTTTGTGAAAATGTTTGTATCCTTCTCCTAATTCATATTGACAAATTATCCTAGTTTTTAGTTCATTAGGGAGTTCTTTTGAGGTTCCCATGTTGCCACTTTCCAGTAGAGAATCAAGGAAAAGCACAACTAGCAATTAGCTACCTTAAATATAATTTCCCATGATGGGTTGCACCTTAGTTTGCAGTGTTAAGGATCACTGAGGAATTCAAATCAATACGGTGTTGTAATTAATCAGCAATAAGAGACTACAGCTATTAAAATCAACACAATTGAAAGGGTGCCCAAACTTTTGCACAGCCTATTTTTCACATTTGACTTTATTTTATACAACACAGTACTGCTACACTAAAAATTTCTGTCTGAAAAACATCACATTATGCAGCTTTCTCTAGAAACTGAATGGCATTGCGATTAATCACAGTAAAAGATAAAAAATGTTAATCCATTGACAGCCCATATATATATATATATATATATATATATATATTACTGCTGTCAAACGATTAATCGCGATTAATCACATCCAAAATAAGTTTTTCTTTACATAATATGTGTGTACTGTGTATATTTATTATGTATATATAAATACGCACACATGCATGTATATATTTAAGAAAAATGTATGATTATATATTAAATATATTTATATATATATAATATAAAATATAATAATGTAACTATATAAATGTATATACATGTAAATATTTTCAAAATATATACTGTATGTGTGTGTATTTATATATACATAATAAATATACACAGACAGTACACACATAT
>NW_015506270.1:305091-306222 GCF_001515645.1 Sinocyclocheilus grahami | reverse complement strand
TCTTAGTTTCATCTGTCCACAGCACATTATTCCAAAATAATTCAGGCTTATCCAGATGAGCCTTTGCATACCTTAAACGACTCTGCTTGTTGGCAGTACCCAGAAAAGGATTTTTCTGCATCACCCTTCCATTGAGCTGTTCCTTGTGCAAAGTGCGCTGGATTGTTGAATGATGTACAATGACATTATCAGCGGCGAGATGTTCTTGAAACTCTTTGGAGGTGGTCTGTGGTTTGTCTGTGACCATTATAACCATTCTTCGCTGTTGCCTTTCAGATATTTTTTTTCAGCCTACCACATCTTTCCTTCACAAGGACTGTTCCTGTGGCCTTTCATTTTCTAACTATATTTCTGACTGTGGGGACAGAGACCTTAAACCTTTGTGAAAATGTTTGTATCCTTCTCCTAATTCATATTGACAAACTATCCTAGTTTTTAGTTCATTAGGGAGTTCTTTTGAGGTTCCCATGTTGCCACTTTCCAGTAGAGAATCAAGGAAAAGCACAACTAGCAATTAGCTACCTTAAATATAATTTCCCATGATGGGTTGCACCTTAGTTTGCAGTGTTAAGGATCACTGAGGAATTCAAATCAATACGGTGTTGTAATTAATCAGCAATAAGAGACTACAGCTATTAAAATCAACACAATTGAAAGGGTGCCCAAACTTTTGCACAGCCTATTTTTCACATTTGACTTTATTTTATACAACACAGTACTATTATAATCTGTCACAGAACTATTCCAAACCGCTCTCACTGCAATAAATACTGTCTGATGAGATCCTTTCATTTGACCAGCATGTACCGTTTAAAGAGAATGCAATCCCAAAATCTATTACAACATGCTCAGTGAAAAAAAACATATATGTATATGTGTATATATTACTGCTGTCAAACGATTAATCGCGATTAATCACATCCAAAATAAGTTTTTCTTTACATAATATGTGTGTACTGTGTATATTTATTATGTATATATAAATACGCACACATGCATGTATATATTTAAGAAAAATGTATGATTATATATTAAATATATTTATATATATATAATATAAAATATAATAATGTAACTATATAAATGTATATACATGTAAATATTTTCAAAATATATACTGTATGTGTGTGT
>NW_015506270.1:289101-305081 GCF_001515645.1 Sinocyclocheilus grahami | reverse complement strand
CTCTGAATGAGCGCGACACACGGCTCGAAAGCAGCAGAGCTTTTATTATGCCACAGTCCACCGCTTCTGCTTCTTCCGGTCGTGTGTATGTGGGGTAAAGCAGCGCTGTTTTATCATACTAGATACATTTGAAAGTTCTGTTATGAAGCTACTCTGTGCGGTCGTTACCGGTCTATTAAAACGCACAACATATTAAAGCGTCTTTGGTGTTTCCATGTTTTCTACAAAACAAAACCGGAAATCGAGGGGTTATGACGTCATTGGCAGGTGACACAATGACGATATGGACACGGTCTGTGTCACTAGTTAAAATTGCTTATTTCTCTGGATTTAAACATTCTTCGAAACATTTGGGATAATGCAAGTACACAAGTCAGCAAAATATATAACACTGCTCTAGTGGTTTTTGGATATTTTAATTAAAAAAAAAAAACTTACATATTGTGCCTTTAAGGATGCCCACATAGAAAGGTTTGGTCAGATTTGACCCCACATTCCGAAAAGAGCAGAATAAAATACAAATAAATAAACAAACAAACATTAATAAGTAACATAGCCTACATATTGAGCTTTTAGTACTCAAAATGTCCCGTTTCTTTACTTTCAAATTCTATACTGAATTGCTTATATAACAGTTATGAACAGGGTTGGATTGGTAATCGGGCATACCGGGGATTTTCCCGGTAAGATGTGATATGAGTGTGATACATAGGCTACATACATACACTACCAGTCAAAATGTTTTGAACAGTAAGACAGATCCAATAGAAAGATCAGCATTTATCTGAAAATAAAAAGCTTTTGTAACATTATACACATGTAACATATACCATTCAAAAGCTTGGAGTCAGTATAATTTTATTTTTTTGGGGGGGGAAATGATAGAAATTAACACTTTTATTTAGCAAGTATGCTTTAAATTGATCAAAAGTGACAAAGATTTATAATGTTACAAAAAAATTATATTTCAGATAAAGGCTGTTCTTCTGAACTTTCTGTTCATCAAAGAAACTTGAAAAATTCTACTCCGCTGTTTTCAACCTAATAATAATAATAAATGTTTTTTGAGCAGCAAATCAGAATATTAGAATGATTTCTGAAGGATCGTGTAACTGGAGTAATGATGCTAAAAATTCAGCTTTGAAATCGCAGGGAAAAATTACGTTTTAAAATATATTCAGACAGAAAACTATTTTAAATATTAAAAATATTTCACAATACCACTGCTTTTGCTGTATTTTGGATCAGATAAATGCAGGCTTGGTGAGCAGAAGAGAATTCTTTAAAAAAAACATTACAAATGTTACTGTTTAAAAACTTTTGACTGGTATAGTGTATATATAAACATATATAGGCCTATATTATATAGGCCTATATATATATATATCGAAGTGGTGGTGGGCCGCCTGGACCAAAAAAAATGCCAGGGCCGATTTTTTTTTGTCCCAGTCCAGCCCTGGTTATGAATTACTCAGAGAATAAATAGTGCCATAATTATACTGGACGTACCTGTTCTTTTGATGACACAACGTGGATTCCACGTCAAGACAGCTTCGGTCAAACTTGAGAGAGTGAAGACGATCTCATGCGTGCGCGCCGTCGTCAAAGAGCCCTGCGTGCGCGCTCCCCAGCGTCCCCCCCCCCATTTCAACATTGTAGTCAAGTTGCTGCCCCACCGACCGCCCACAACCATCTCTCCCGAGAGCGTGTTCAGACCATGGTGGAGCTGCTGGTGAACGCCGCGCCAGGGTAAGGCGTAAGTAAGTCTTCAACGGGGAGGAGAACGGAAGAGCACGCGACGCGACACAGCTGCGGCGCGTTCGCCTGGCATGAGCCCGCCCATGAAAAGAGCGCACTTGAACGGAGTTTTGGAGGAACGCTAAACGGACAAAGTGTGGATTAAAGAGGCGGATAACGCTGGAGCGGGATTTTAAGCAAAGGAGAGTGAGAGCTCTATCTTCCTCTGAACTCCACGAGTGTTGAACTGCCAGCACGATCAAACGACTTGAGGCCTGGGGGAGGGAAGAAAACTTTCGTCTTCATTTGGAACACTTTGCATTGAAATGATTTGAGATTAAGTTACCTCCGCGTGAGTGGTTAAAAGGGATTACACACAAACAAGGATATACTTTCCCTCAGCACACTTCTACATGACTTGTCAGAGTGCCTCGATGCCATCAGTGTTGTCTTCTTCTTGGAAGTGTAAGTCTCCAGTATTATCGGTCTTCTGGAGTCGGCAGATACGCTCGCGAACGGCTGATGTTATTTGAAGTGGGCACGAGGTCAGCTGAGCTAGAAGTGTTTCACGGCGCTTAGAGAGCTGCAGTACTCACGCTTGACACCCGTAGTGGGTGTTCAGGAAAGGACGGGGCTCCTCCGTGGGAATAGGCCGTCTTCTGACCCTCGGCGGGGCAGGCAGGAACGGGATCTGCCTTGAGTTTTGACGGGAAAACACGGGCAGCTTTTACGTCTTACCGTCTCAGGCGTTTATTTTCCCCTCAGTTTACAGGAAATCACCTTCGTGATGCCAGCACCTACGGGAACACATCGTTAGAGATTTTTGAATCAATTTTCTGTGTTTTTTGACCATATAAAGGGAACAGTGGCGCGTGTAAAAAAAAAAGTTTTCTCTCAGAAACTGGCGCCTTTTTTTCTTCTTTTCTTTACAGCTAACGTTAATACTCTTTCGACAAACAGCAACCGTTACGTTTGGTGTTTGCTGACTTCAAACTGACATTACACCGAAACCAAGTACAAGAAATGTGTAAAATATGAAATATAAACTTATATTACCTTTGCATGTCATTTGGAAAGGGAAAGTTAATTCAAACATCGTCGAGCATTGGAGAGGGTGTTTGAGGGACAGTGTCGACTGGATTAAAAAACTCAGCGTGTCAGTACACCCTATGTAAACTAACCACCCTATTATTTTATTTTTATTTTATCGATACATGTTTGCTCCTGTCGTGTTGAATTCAAGCGATGTGCTCTAAAAAGCAGGCTCTAGCGGATGACAGTGCCTCAGTCTCGCGCACGCGCCGCTGAGCCATAGAATATAATGGCATCTGAGTGCTGACGTAATCCCAGCACGGACAAGAAACTGCTCAAGAGTCCAAGCCGGTCCATCCTCATAGTGAATGCACTTGGAATTTACTTCTGGCTGGACTCTTTTCACAAACAGACTGTGCTTTTTGTACTTGCACCAATCTATGTCAAGTGCCACTTCCTCTGTACTGTCAGCAGTAGGTGATATGTGATAATTAAAAGTCAATTGTTGTCATCTCGCCATGGCATTGCCAGAGCAGCACCAGCCACTGCACGAGACGGAGGCGAGGTGCGATAGCGAAGGGGGGGCGGTTACGGTGCGGATAACCGACAGCCGTAATCAACAGGTGGGTCCAGACCAAGAAGGCGACCCGGTCGACATGGGCTCCTCCAAACCTTGCAAATACAGTATCTCATCAAGCTGCAGCTCAGGGGAGTTGGGCGTTCCCAAGGCTATGATGACTCGTCTGAGCAGTCCGAGGAGAGTGCCGCCGCTGTTTGAGAGGTCTGCCGCGCAGTGCTGGGACCCCAAGTTTAACTCGTCAATCCTGGAGGAGGCGTGCAGGGAACGCTGCTTCCCGCAGATGCAGAGGAGATTCCGCTACATCTTGTTTTACCTGGCCACCACCGCGCTCCTGTGGGGGATATACTTTGGGATCAATAGCGCCAGGTGTGACCCTACACACTTCCTGGTCCCCACGGCGGGGTTTCTTGTACTGTGCCTCCTCCTCCTCTGGTTTACGTTCTCAAGGCCATATGCGCGTTTCTACAACCACGTGTCCTTTCTACTTACAGTGATCATGTTTGGGATCACCTTGGCGCCTCAAACGCAAACTGCTCAGTTTGCCCATTTTGATGTCCAAAAAGCAGGCAATCAGTCACTACTACCTACGACTCATAATGCTCCATGTATATCACCCGTTGGGACATTCTCACTTTGTATGGAGGTGCTGCTTTTGCTGTACAGTGTGTTGCATTTACCCCTGTATGTGTCGGTGTTTCTCGGCCTGGTGTATTCTGTCCTCTACGAGGCTTTAGGCTGGCTGCACTTTGCTGAGATGGACGGTAGCTACGTAGGGTCGGAAAGGTTGGATTTGAGCTGGCTTGGCCCGGGTAAAGTCCTGCTTCATCTGTGCGCGCATATCATTGGCATTCACATATTCATCATGTCCGAAGTGCGCTCTCGGAGTACCTTTCTCAAGGTGGGTCAAGCGATCATGCATGGGAAGGACCTGGAAGTGGAGAAGGCGCTGAAGGAGCGTATGATCCACTCCGTGATGCCGCGGCTGGTGGCGGACGAGCTCATGAAGCAAGGAGACGAGGAAAGCGAGAGTTCTGGGAAACGATACAGTGCAGGTGCCTGCTCCGTCGCCGCTGCTTCCGCCGCGACCTCGTCCAGTCCCAAAAGCAACAAGCGTAAGAAGAACTCTATCCCTCGCGGGCAAATCATTTTCAGACCCTTCAACATGAAGCGCATGGAGCCGGTGAGCATCCTCTTTGCAGACATTGTGGGATTCACCAAAATGAGTGCCAACAAGTCAGCCCCTGCACTGGTAGGACTGCTAAACGACCTCTTCGGTCGCTTTGACCGTCTGTGTGAGTTGACCCGCTGTGAGAAGATCAGCACTCTTGGGGATTGCTACTATTGTGTGGCGGGCTGCCCTGAGCCGCTCCCCGGTCACGCATACTGCTGTGTGGAAATGGGGCTCGGGATGATCCAGGCCATCGAGCAGTTCTGCCAGGAGATGTCGGAGACCGTGGACATGCGTGTCGGCGTGCACACCGGCACCGTGCTCTGCGGTATTCTGGGAATGAAACGCTTTAAGTTTGACGTTTGGTCCAATGATGTCAACTTGGCCAATCTTATGGAGCAGCTGGGCGTGGCGGGAAAGGTGCACTTGTCGGAGGTCACAGCAAGTTTTTTGGATGACCGTTACGAGAGGGAGGACGGGCGAGTGAGGGAACGTGTTGGGCACAGTGTTACTGATCAGCTGAAAGGTAAGACACACGAGCAATTTATCAGTTTTTTTTTTCTTTGAACTCATGCATTTGGGTGCAAAAGTCTGAGACCAAAATTATATATTTGGTACCAATAAGTAAAAAATAAATTGAAAATGAACATGATTTTTTTTTTTTTTTAGAATGTCTTAGTATTTAGCTTGTCTCCTTTTCGCTTTAAATGACAGCAGCACTACAGTTTCACGAGCTCCACAAAACCAGCTGATCATGTTGTCCAGTGTGATTTTAAAAATGATTGAAAGAGCATCTTGTGCATCACTGTGTGGCATGATACCACAAATTTACAGAAATATCCCAAATACTTCTTAACGCTTCCTTTCCTTCTAAATCTTAAAGCTCTTTATTTTTCAGGTTTAAATTTCATTTTAAGTCCCTGATTGTCAGACTTTTGGACTCCACCTATATATGCCAGTTATGTACTAATGCTTGCTTTGATATGTTAGCTGTGTGCATTTGTGGTGTTTCTGTCCTTTTACTGACTGCTGTTACCAAGCTTTGCGGTGATGATGGTAAAGATGGAGAAAGATGATAGTCTTTTTATGGTGCACCCTGTGCTCTCAGATCTCAGTACAAAGTGCTGCAACTCTTCTCTATTTTTATTGCATCGTTAGTAACTCCGCTTTAGAAAAACTGGAAAATTATGATTGTTTTTGACATTTACTGCAGTCTGTAGCCATATCCTCTCAGGACTCTGTATAAAGGGCTCCAACCACGCTCCAAAATTACACCCGCCAACTGCCAAATGCTAAAAAGATAGCTTTGTTGTGTAATTTAAACCAGTTTGTTTTTATTAGGAACTGAAGTGTAATTATTATATTAAATTATAAGAATGAAATTGGCCATATTGTATATTGAAATCAAATATTTTCATAGATTAAAAAAAACAACTAAAAACAACAAAATTGAGTTGATGATAAATATCCCGTAAATTTTTTACCCTGGCTACAGATCTTTTCCCTTTTATTGCTCCCTTGTATAGTCTCGTTTGTATTTAACTGTACACAGTAAATTTTGCAGTGTTAAATGAAATCTATAAGAGTTGAATTTAACACTCGGCCCGAGTGTATTTGGTCCCACTCAGAATTGGTGATAAATTGACTCTTGTCATAGTGTTACATTTTCAGAGTTAAATTAACTCTATTTTGAGTAAAAAATTAACACTGCTCAACACTGAATAGTGTTACCAGAGTTTAACACTAGGGGAAATTAACTCTGTTCTGTGTTACCACAATTTAACTCTGCAGGAAAATTTACTCTGATTAGTGTTAATATTGAACTTATGTAGAGTTCATTTACTTTTATAATAGTGAAAAATTATCTAATTTTTAAACCCATTTGGTGTTTTAAAAACAAAATAGAAAACAAGATCAACGATGTCACATTTAAAACATTTATTAAAAAATTTTTGTCAGGCTCAAGAAACATACACATACATGCACAAAAATACATCACGTATGCATGAAATGACAATGCATAACTATATTCAGTACAGAACCTATTAAACCTACTAGCTAAGCAGCCTTGCTCTAACCTCAGCGATACAAGGACCTTCACTTTGCCAACATCTTTATTGTACACAGTTTTCTGAATGAAAGTGAACATCTTGTGTAGAATAGTGTTATAAGTGGTGCCAAAAACAAAGTGTGCCTTAACCCCTTAGGGTACTCCGAACGACAAGACGATTTTCGATACTCGATGGTATCGAGGAAATTCGGTTGGTGCCTAAAAAGTATCGAACTCGATACCCAGCCCTAGTCACCACGCATTCACGCTTCTGCTTTCTCACTAGCATCATTGGCTGTATGAACGGCTGCATCCAGCAGAGCTGTTGATTTAAAGTCGTAGTGACAGATATAAGCAGAGGTCTCTATTTTCTCTTTCTCCTTGTCTTTCTCTCGGGCCTCTCTCCTGCCCATGTCCTTAATCTGAACCCTGATTTTGCTCCGTAACTGAACCTCTCTGGATCTCCTCCCT
Source organism: Sinocyclocheilus grahami (assembly GCF_001515645.1). Taxonomy (NCBI): domain Eukaryota; kingdom Metazoa; phylum Chordata; class Actinopteri; order Cypriniformes; family Cyprinidae; genus Sinocyclocheilus; species Sinocyclocheilus grahami. Next base: position 298,043 of record NW_015506270.1, on the reverse strand, counting down.
CTTTATCAGATATACAGTGGGTACGGAAAGTATTCAGACCCCCTTAAATTTTTCCCTCTTTGTTATATTGCAGCCATTTGCTAAAATCATTTAAGTTATTTTTTTTCCTCATTAATGTACACACAGCACCCCATATTGACAGAAAAACACAGAATTGTTGACATTTTTGCAGATTTATTAAAAAAGAAAAACTGAAATATCACATGGTCCTAAGTATTCAGACCCTTTGCTCAGTATTTAGTAGAAGCACCCTTTTGATCTAATACAGCCATGAGTCTTTTTGGGAAAGATGCAACAAGTTTTTCACACCTGGATTTGGGGATCCTCTGCCATTCCTCCTTGCAGATCCTCTCCAGTTCTGTCAGGTTGGATGGTAAACGTTGATGGCAGCATCATGCTGTGGGGGTGTTTTTCAGCTGCAGGGACAGGACGACTGGTTGCAATTGAGGGAAAGATGAATGCGGCCAAGTACAGGGATATCCTGGATGAAAACCTTCTCCAGAGTGCTCAGGACCTCAGACTGGGCTGAAGGTTTACCTTCCAACAAGACAATGACCCTAAGCACACAGCTAAAATAACGAAGGAGTGGCTTCACCACAACTCTGTGACTGTTCTTGAATGGCCCAGCCAGAGGCCTGACTTAAACCCAATTGAACTTCTCTGGAGAGACCTAAAAATGGCTGTCCACCAATGTTTACCATCCAACCTGACAGAACTGGGGAGGATCTGCAAGGAGGAATGGCAGAGGGTCCCCAAATCCAGGTGTGAAAAACTTGTTGCCTCTTTCCCAAAAAGACTCATGGCTGTATTCGATCAAAAGGGTGCTTCTACTAAATACTGAGCAAAGGGTCTGAATACTTAGGACCATGTGATATTTCAGTTTTTCTTTTTTAATAAATCTGCAAAAATGTCAATTCTGTGTTTTTCTGTCAATATGGGGTGCTGTGTGTACATTAATGAGGAAAAAAAAATAACTTAAATGATTTTAGCAAATGGCTGCAATATAACAAAGAGGGAAAAATTTAAGGGGGTCTGAATACTTTCCGTACCCACTGTATGTCACTTCAGGCGGCTATAGTGATCGAATAATGGTAATTAGGCATGGTTAAAGATATTCATATTAATTAGGTGAGTCTGAGATGATTATTTGACAGTGATTTCTTGTTTGTATGAAGGCTAAATACAAATAAAAGGTGAACTAATTTATTTTTGCTGTTTTCTTTTTCAAAAATATTATATGGTTTTATATGAGGTGTCATAGACTAGACAAATTCATTTTTCATAAGTTTGTATGCACAGACATCTGTTGTGGGCGTTCCTGGCAGTTTTTACGAGGCTTTTTTTAATAGTGTTCATATCGATATCGGAAATTATATCGTATCAACCGAAATTAATAAATATGTTGTGATATAAATTTTGGACATATCGTCCAGCCCTATTCTGTACCATAAAGTTGTAATGAAGTAAAGCTGGCGTTTGTGTTGAAGTGATGGACGGGGGGGGTCTCGCAAATAGCCCTTTGCCCCGGTGACAGTCTCGTCACCCCAAGTGACCGTCTGATTCCGGTGGGTGCGAACAATGACACGCTAGTAGCTCAGATGTGTGAGAGATGCGTCACTGTCTGTCTCACCGCGAGTGTTTCTATTTCCAGCGTTTTCCCTGGACGGTGCCTGGCTGTGGTCTGACCCCGCTGTACACCCTTAATGTGTGTTTTCGGTTTTCAGACAGACTAAACGCAAGCTATGAAAGTATTTTTAGTATGTTCTATGGTTAGAGGCCCATGATACCAATAATAATAATAATTTAATAATAACAATTAATAATAATAATTATTATTATCATCATCATCCTCATCATCAGCATTATTATTAAACTGTTGTTGCCTTTTTATTTTTTTCACAATTACTCATGCTTGTCAAATTGCCAACTGTCATTGAGAATGAATAACTTCCAGCCTTTTTGTTGCTGCAATTAGCTGTCTGTGTGACTCTGGCTCAAATTTGAATAACATTCAAGATATTTTTGAGAATGTTTATGTATTTTATGTGTAGTGTAAGTTTTGGGGTTAGTAAGTTTATCTATTTTATGTTTTTGAAAGTCTCTTATGTTCATCAAGGCTGCATTTATCTGGTCAAAAATACAGTTAAAAAACTTTTAATATTGTGAAATATAATTACAATTAAAAAACTATTTTTTATTTGAATATATTTTAAAATATAATTTATTCTTGTGATGAAAAGCTGAATTTTCAGCATCATTACTCCAGTCTTCAGTGTCACATGATCCTTTAGAAATAATTATAATATGCTGATTTGCTGCTGTGATTAACATTTATTATAATCAATGTTTAGAACAGTTTAGAAGCGGAGTCCAGCCCGGGGTCGTCACATGTGGTTGCCGCAAGCCCACCGGCCGCTCCTTCGTCGAATCCGCCGGCCTCGCCGTTCTCAAGCTCACCGGCCTCTGTTCACTCTAGCCCGCCGTGTGTTACATTGTGAAAGCGAAACTACTTTGTTTGGTCTTCCAAAAGAGGACACGACTAGAAATCAGTGGTTAAGTTGCATTTACAACACTGTTCCAGAACAGTTCAACCTAAATATTCAGATGTGTGCAGCACATTTTATGGAGGACTGTTTCCTGATCCTACAATGCCGGCTGTTCTGACTCACAGTCTGTAAGTACGTTTTTTTATATATAAAGAATTTGCCACTGATGATTCAAACGCGAGTTTTGAGCAGTGTAGAGTACCTGTATGAGTTTCTTTCTTCTGTTGAACACTAAATAAGATATTTTGAAGAATGTTGGATGTTGAATGTTGAAAAATGTTAACCAGACATTTGGCGGTTGCCATGGACTTCCATAGTATGGATAAATTCCTATGAAAGTCAATGGCTACCCTCAACTATTTCTCATTTTTAGGGTGAACTTTCACTTTAAGGACCACAATGCAGTCTCCAAAATACTAAGAGGTTGTTTGCACATGACGTTACTGATGAAGCGCAAAATGCAGCTGGAGGGCAGGAAGTGATTTTTCTCTCCATAGGAATCACTTGCAGAAATTCAAAATGCCAGTGTTTTGCGTTGTTTATGGATGCTTAAATTGGCCAAACCGAGAAACCACAAGGAGCTTTTATCGTGTACGAAAATGTGTTGCTCATAAGTGGGGAAAAGTCAAGAAATTGATTGAAAAACGCAGGAAAAAGTGGCTTGTAAACCTGTGTCTGCGGTCGGGAGGAGCGAAGCTCGAGTGATAATGCTCGTGCGTGTAAATGGTTATTATAGGATATAATTAAAAATTAATAATTAAGATATTTATAAAGATATAAATAGATTGGGCTGCCACCTCACACACGCATTGTGACAGTCAGAATTCACTCGGTGCTAAACGCCACATAGACACGTACGTTAAATAAGATATTTGCAGTTCAGAGAGCTTCACTGATTATAAAGGAACATCATGAGATTGTGATCAATTGAAGAGAGTGACAGCTTTTTAGTGATTATATGGAAGCGCTATTTGCTCGCTTTCTAGGCAGGCTATAATCAATTCAGAATTTGAATAAAAGTTTTGTTTTACGTGCTGCTAACAGGACCAACAGCCACAAACCCTGTACATGCAGCACAGTTTCAGGAGTGACTGAAAAAGAACGGATGAGATACAGGAAATATATATAGCTTTCATTGAATTGCTGCACACCCAACGTGCCTTACAATCGTATGAGGGGATCTCTCTTCAACCACCACGCTATTACAAGAGAAAGGTATTGAGGCGATGGATATAGGCGAAGCAACTAACCCTGATTGTAAACAAGCTATTTCGAATCACGTATTTATATGAGGGATGCGGGTTATATGTCAGTCCTGAAACTGTGCTGCATGTACAGGGTATGTGGCTGTTGGTCCTTAATACATGAGTTTCACAATTTGAGTTGAATTACTGAAATTAACTTTTCCACGACATTCTAATTTATTGAGATACACCTGTATTTCTATTAAAGCGATAGTTCACCCAAAAATGAAAATTTGATGTTTATCTGCTTACCCCCAGGGCATCCAAGATGTAGGGGACTTTGTTTCTTCAGTAGAACACATTGAACACGTCATTGTTTTATTTAACTTATTTTCCAAAGAAACAGTTCTTAAATTAATTTAATATTTACGTATTTTATTTCAGATTTTTCAATTAAAAAATATGTAATAGTTTTAGTTTTGGTTAAAAATAGCAACAGTGCTTAGGTTTTTTTAAATTTTAATTAAATAATGTCAATCCAATTGTTCGATGGATATAGGCTAAGCAACTAACCCTGATTGTAAACAAGCTATTTCGAATCACGTATTTATATGAGGGATGCGGGTTATATGTCAGTCCTGAAACTGTGCTGCATGTACAGGGTATGTGGCTGTTGGTCCTGTTAGCAGCATGTAAAACAACTTTTATTTAAATTCTGAATCGATTATAGCCTGCCTAGAAAGCGAGCAAATAGCGCTTTCATCTAACGTTAATCACTAAAAAGCTCACTCACTTCAATTTATTGCAATCTCACGATTCCGTGAACTGCAAACAATATCTTATTTACATCGTGTCTATGTGTGGCGTTTAGCATTCAGTGAATTCTGACAGTGTCACCCTGTATCTATTTATATATTTCTTTATTCATATTTTAATAAATTATTATCTTATATTAACCATTTGCACACACAAGCATTGTCCGGCTTCGCTCCTCCCGACCGCAGACGCAGATTTACAAGCCACTTTTTCATTTTTTTTTTCGGTCAAATTCTTGAATTTTCCCCCCTTATGAGCAACACATTTTCGTACACGATAAAAGCTCCTTGTGGGCTTACATTAGACACCAAGTATGCATGCCACAAACTAAAAAAAAAACATTCTAGTGTTGTTTAATGTATAGCGAATCTGTTCATTTGGCACTTTTTCAATGAATCAATAAAAAAAAAACACTCATAAGTTTTACCAGAAGTTTTACACGGTTAATTTTTTTATTTCTATGGAGAAAAATCACTTCCTGCCCTCCAGCTGCATTTCGTTCATCATCAGAATCACGTGATTGCAAACAACCTATTAATTGTATTTTTAAAATTCTTGGCAATCTTTGCCAGCCACTGTTCCTTCAAGTTCAAACCCATTTGTTTACCCATTTATCAGCAAGTTTTAGCAATATTTTAATTTAAAATATAATAATTTTGTATGATCACTTATTCTTTTATATATTTTAACAAATACAGGTAAAAATAAGTATGCTTTTTCATTACATAAATATATCTATAACGCTGAATGATAATGGAACGTCATTTCACCCTTATTTTTGACATTTTCACAAAAGTTAGCCTATTTGAAACATTCGAGTGGACACTTTACGTGCATTTAATATGCTTTCTATGTATATAAAATCACTTTCATAAATTTAATTTGATGCGGTGCGGACACCAAAATGGGACATCTCCCATATATATGTGTGTGTATAGTAAATAAATATAGCTGGTTATGGTATGTTTAGTGTGACAAGATAATTTACAGCATTTTACTTGGTTGTTTAATCAAAATTGTGGTTTCTCCGATTAAAAAAAAAAAAAAGGTTAAAAAGATTTCAATTTTAAAATGTGTAGTTATCTTGAATGGCCCATATTGCAGTGTGTATATATGTTTTTTTGTAAAGCTATATGAGCCAGCCATACTCCCAGTGTAAGTTGTGTTGGTGGAGCAGATGGGAGTGTGTTCTTGCAGATAAGGAGCCCAACCCTGCTCGCACACATGGACACACTCGTGCCAGGAGATATAGACGACGAGCTCTTTATATGGGAAAGAAATTCCCTTCCTTCATTTAGTTGTATAGACATGTGTAAACAGTCATATTTTTGCATTGTTTTGTGTCATATACTCTGTGTATACACTGAGGGCATAGAGTTCAAGCTGGAGTCATTGAATGCTAATGTCATGGAGACTCTGTGTTGTCTGTCCTCATTCCTTTCTTTCTCGTGCCGCACTGTTAATCTGAGGTGAGTCTGGTTGAGATGGACAGATTTGTCCAGTCGGTCGAGAAACTTCAGCCACAAAACACATGTATGTGGTTGCAGATATACACAGCCATCCATTAAGACATCCATTATGTCTTGGTTGAAATTTACGAGGTGTAAAAGACGTTTTTGAAATCACTTAAGAAGCGAGCAAGTAAACGCACAGCTGGCTCGTCTTTCCCAAAATGAGTTTGCTCTATGTATAGAAGCTGGTTGGAATGGAAAAACAGCTTGCTATATATTGCTGACTGTTTTTTAATATATTTTTAGGCTTTTTTGCCTTTATTTAGACAGGACAGTAGGAGGGCAGACAAGAAAATCATGAGAGAGGAGAGAAGGCAACTGGAAAAAAAAAACATTCTAGTGTTGTTTAATGTATAGCGAATCTGTTCATTTGGCACTTTTTCAATGAATCAATAAAAAAAAAACACTCATAAGTTTTACCAGAAGTTTTACACGGTTAATTTTTAAAATTGTTTCATTGTTTATGATTCTTCTATCAACCTCCTCATGTCTTTTATGTTTTGCAGATTTGTTGTAGTTAATGGGATAGTTCACCCAAAAATGAAAATTACCCCATGATTTACTCACCTTCAAGCCATCCTAGATGTATATGACTTTCTTCTTTCAGACGAATACAATCAGAGTTATATTAAAAAATGTCCTGGCTCTTCTAAGCTTTATAATGGCAGTTAATTTTTTGGGGTTGAGATTTTGAAGTGCAAAAAAGTGCATCCATCCATTATAAAAAAGTATAATAAAGACCTTTTGAAGCAAATCAATGCATTTGTGTAAGAAAAATATCCATATTTAAAACATTATGAGCTGCGTGATTTAAAAGTGACTTCTGTGAGAGCTGTACTTTACATATCGATACACTATTGACAACAGACAATGGACCTTTTTGCCCCCAAAATTTCACATTTTCTCCTAAATCTGTCTTCTGTAGAAAGCTCTCCAAACTCCTGGCTTGGAGGCATTTCACCATCGCTGTAAATTCAGCTCAGAGTAAACTTCTGTCATCTTCTTTCGCTGGCAAACTTTGAGTCACACACACACACCTCTCTCATGTTTTAAGATTCCCATCTGCCTTGAGCTAAAGCTCTTGACTGTGATTTCGAGTAACAGTCTTGTCAGGTGATGTCATGACCTGTTCTTGACTAATCTAAAAAATCTTCCTCTCTTTCTGGAGATTCATGCCCTGGCATGTCCGCGAACTCTTGCTCCGAAACTGACTGCATATTTCAGCTCCAGACGTTTTAGTTTTTCTTTCTTTTTCTCTGTTTCTCTAGCGCTCAGCTTTTACATCACCGCAGCACTGCGAGTGTGTGTTGACACAGCTGGTTGGTTTTGTGCTCGCCAGGCTTTGGCCTTGCGTTGCTTGTGAACAGGTCAGGGAATTACTTTGATAAGACACCTTCCTGTAGCCAGAGGTCAGAGTCATGTTGTGTGTGTGCCTGTGAAAGTGTGTGTTGTATGGAGCATGCACTGTGAGCGAGTCGTATGCTTAAATTATCCTTTTAAATGATAAATTCAAGACAGAATGGGGTTTGTTTCAGTACATAGTGCTCTACGCTCACATTAAAAAAAAAACATTCTAGTGTTGTTTAATGTATAGCGAATCTGTTCATTTGGCACTTTTTCAATGAATCAATAAAAAAAAAACACTCATAAGTTTTACCAGAAGTTTTACACGGTTAATTTTTAAAATTGTTTCATTGTTTATGATTCTTCTATCAACCTCCTCATGTCTTTTATGTTTTGCAGATTTGTTGTAGTTAATGGGATAGTTCACCCAAAAATGAAAATTACCCCATGATTTACTCACCTTCAAGCCATCCTAGATGTATATGACTTTCTTCTTTCAGACGAATACAATCAGAGTTATATTAAAAAATGTCCTGGCTCTTCTAAGCTTTATAATGGCAGTTAATTTTTTGGGGTTGAGATTTTGAAGTGCAAAAAAGTGCATCCATCCATTATAAAAAAGTATAATAAAGACCTTTTGAAGCAAATCAATGCATTTGTGTAAGAAAAATATCCATATTTAAAACATTATGAGCTGCGTGATTTAAAAGTGACTTCTGTGTGAGCTGTACTTTACATATCGATACACTATTGACAACAGACAATGGACCTTTTTGCCCCCAAAATTTCTTCTGTAGAAAGCTCTCCAAACTCCTGGCTTGGAGGCATTTCACCATCGCTGTAAATTCAGCTCAGAGTAAACTTCTGTCATCTTCTTTCGCTGGCAAACTTTGAGTCACACACACACACCTCTCTCATGTTTTAAGATTCCCATCTGCCTTGAGCTAAAGCTCTTGACTGTGATTTCGAGTAACAGTCTTGTCAGGTGATGTCATGACCTGTTCTTGACTAATCTAAAAAATCTTCCTCTCTTTCTGGAGATTCATGCCCTGGCATGTCCGCGAACTCTTGCTCCGAAACTGACTGCATATTTCAGCTCCAGACGTTTTAGTTTTTCTTTCTTTTTCTCTGTTTCTCTAGCGCTCAGCTTTTACATCACCGCAGCACTGCGAGTGTGTGTTGACACAGCTGGTTGGTTTTGTGCTCGCCAGGCTTTGGCCTTGCGTTGCTTGTGAACAGGTCAGGGAATTACTTTGATAAGACACCTTCCTGTAGCCAGAGGTCAGAGTCATGTTGTGTGTGTGCCTGTGAAAGTGTGTGTTGTATGGAGCATGCACTGTGAGCGAGTCGTATGCTTAAATTATCCTTTTAAATGATAAATTCAAGACAGAATGGGGTTTGTTTCAGTACATAGTGCTCTACGCTCACATTTATGCCTATGTTGAAGAAATGTAGTTATTTCTTAAAAAAAAAAACAATATACTTATCATCTTATTTGTGTGTATGTATATGTATGTGTGTGTGTGTGTGTGTATATATAT
>NW_015506270.1:263822-288746 GCF_001515645.1 Sinocyclocheilus grahami | reverse complement strand
ATTATTATTATTATTATTATTATTAATAGTAGTAGTAGTAGTAATAGTTGTAGTATTTTTTTATTTTTATATATTAAACTCTTTTGGAATTACATTTGGTTTAATTCATATTTTTTCTATATTTAATATTATTTTATTTTTATATTTTATTTTATTTTTGTTTTATTTAAACATTTTCACAATTACATTTTGTGTAATTAATTTATTTTTATTTGATGTTGCTTAGTTATTTATTACCTTTTATTTGCGTGTATTTTACCTAAACCCTTTTAGAATAACATTTTGTCGTTCTTTATTTTATTTATTTTAATTTATTTGTATATATTTACAATTTGTGTAATTTATTTATTATTCCATTTTATTTGCATGTATTTGAACCTAAACCCTTTTAGAATAACATTGTTTAATAATTTTTTATTTGTATTTTATTTAATTTTTAAATTTTTTGTATATATTTAAAATTTTTGTCCTTAAATTACTGAGCGATCGATTGAAATATTTGTCCTGGTTCTCCGAAATTGACGTAAGAAGCATGGGCGTCGCTAATCCATTTTTAGCGGGGCTATAGCGATTAACTCCGTACACAAATTCGTGATCGACTCCGAGTCAGTCCCCTTTAAACTTCATAGAAAAACGGCGGCAGACTTCGTCTCCTCCCCGTCTTTCAGCGTGCTCTTCAATCCGCAGACCGCGGCAGTGCAGCGCGAGCAGACTCGAACAGAAACAGAGGACACAAGGTGTGTGTTTATCGATAGATTGTTATAATATCTGTATATGTGCAGTTCTTTGTCATAAATACAGTTTACAAAAGGTCACGAGGGAGCAATCAGTTTCCCATCTACTGTAAAGTTTTTGCTGTGTTTCCTTCAGCGAAAATCTAGCCCTTAACACATATGAACGCATACTATATCACCGATCATGTTGCTATTTTCATTTAAAAATGTAATATTTAATATAAAACATAGTGGCATACCATACAGTCATTCAGAGAACTGATTAAAGACAGTGACAGACAGCACTCAGTCAATTCACTCATTTTAACTAAATATCAGAGTGATTGACAGAGATACAGTAGAAACATTATATGTGGTTTTGTATTAAATATTGTTTTGTATTAAATAATGACTCAGATCGTGAAATACATTTATTAGCCTTAGAAGCACAACTCGGGAAATGAGAGCATCCGAGGAGCATGTGAATGCTATGTATATTTATTTTTAATATTTTTAATGTTATCCATCGTTTTTTTTTTTTGTGGCTCTTTTATATTATTTTTTTTAAGTATCTGTTCAGGCACCGTTTAGGCACCAATACCGTTTTAAAAGTATCGATTTGGTACCGGTATCGTAAAAAACCCAATCGATACCCAACCCTAATGGTGATGAGAAAGTCACACGATGAATCAAAGCCCATCACAAGCAGCTATTAAATAATAACATAAATAGAAGGTGCCCAGTGTCATTCTCACAAACACTAAACACCATCATGGTAACATGAAACAAACAAATAAACAACCCTAATGTACACAACTGATAAACTAAGAATAAACATAGTTATTTCAATGAAAAAACATCAAATGTGAAATGTAATGCAGGGAGTTTTGGGAATGTCAATTTACGGTTATTCACTGTAAGTTAGGGATGCACCGAAATGAAAATTCTTGGTCGAAGCCGAACAAAATTAAACACTGGGCTGAAGGCCGAATACCAAACACTGTTTTTCAAAACCACAAATTGCACAAATTAAATGGCTAAAAACAATTAAAAAATATTTACTTAACACTGAACATTTTTTAACCTTCTAGCAGATATAATAGGCCTACTAATAAAACACAACTCAACTTAAAATGATTAAGTTAGTAAAATAATATTTTTTTTGGCCATTTTTTAGACTCCCTTCTTGAATCAGGCATGTATTTTTTTGCCTTACAAATAAACGCAGCCTTGCTGAGCAGAAGAGACTTCTTTTAAAACATTAGAAAATAATATAGATCCTAGTCTAAAAATATTTACTTAACACTGAACATTTTTTAACATTCTAGCAGATATAATAGGCCTACTAATAAAACACAACTCAACTTAAAATGATTAAGTTAGTAAAATAATATTTTTTTTGGCCATTTGTTAGACTCCCTTCTTGAATCAGGCATGTATTTTTTTGCCTTACAAATAAACGCAGCCTTGCTGAGCAGAAGAGACTTCTTTTAAAACATTAGAAAATAATATAGATCCTAGTCTGAACACTGTGTACATTTTACAATGAATGTTTTAACAGAGCTGTTGTAATTATTATTTTCATTTAATTTTTTTTTATTTTTTTTACAGAACAACAGTAAAATTACAATAATAACATTTATTAATGTTGATGGAGTTCTTGCTTTTTCTCAACTTTTATTTAGGCAGAAACCCGCAGGAAGACCTCAGTGCTTCTTTTTGTTGACAAATGATTCTCATTACGAATTTGGGAAGACGTTTGTTGCACGTATCACATTGTCACATGCTTTGTGTCTGAGCAACTGATGAGTAACAGTTTCAGCGCAGATTTCCCTCGTGCTTTGAACTTTGAACCCTACCGTCGTGAGCTCGTGCAGCGCTGTTTGAACACGTGCAATTCCTGCGTGTATTAGAAAACATAACATTCTGCAGTTTATTTAATTGTTTAAGGGCATTTCGCGATTTCAGTCATCATACAGTAACAAGAAACAACCACCCTTTACACTTCTCATCGGAGACATGAGATGCAATACTAAACAGTCTCTCGCTGTCGGTGCTTATGATTTTTGTGTCTTTCTCGGACAGCTTTAAATGTTTCCACACTGCCATCGTGTTTGCTGCATTAGCGCGCGCCTCTATTTGATCACGTCATTGTTCGGTACAATTTATTCTTTTCGCTTATTCGGCCGAACACCGAAATAGCTTTTTTTGCTATTTTCGGCTGAATAATTTCAGTTGCCGAACATTCAGTGCATCACTACTGTAAATTACTGCATTAGCGCGCGCCTCTATTTGATCACGTCACGTCATTGTTCGGTACAATTTATTCTTTTCGCTTATTCGGCCGAACACCGAAATAGCTTTTTTTGCTATTTTCGGCTGAATAATTTCAGTTGCCGAACATTCAGTGCATCACTACTGTAAATTATGTTCTTTTTCACTTCCAAAAACTGTGTATTACCGTAAAATTACATGTAACGTCCAATACAGTTTTTCATTGTATATAGTAGGGGAACTTACCGTTAACCAATTAATTAATTAATTTACCAATTTATTTAAGCAATTTATTTAGATTTGTAAATTTTTTTGTTAATGCATTTACTGATGATTTTAAATTTAAATGAATTTTTTATTTTATTTGGTATGTGTTGGTTAGTCTAGTAATTATAATTAGCTTTATATGAAAACAGTAGAAGTTTATGATGCGATTCAGTGATTTTTGAATATAAATTATATGTTTGTTTTGCACGGTCCAGATTTTTTGGTATACTGCAAAATAAATCTACATTTAGAATGTGTTAAACAGAGCTGAGAGTACTGAGATTTGAATGCAATATAAGTCACTTTGGATAAAAGCGTCTGCCTAATATGTAAATGTAAATGTCCCTAAATATTTAATCAATGAACATGGGGTGAGAGATATGCACAAGTTTGTGAAACATAGGTGTTGCACTTCTGCAGTTTCAACTCTCGCTTTCAGAGTGGCTTCTTGGGGTGTTTATCAGATATAATGTGTGTGTGAGAGAGAAATGAGACCGTGAGGTAGAATGCCCAATCATGCTATTGGATGATAATGTGCTCTTGGGACAGGATACAGTTTAATGTATCAATGATTCAGCAAACTGTTGTGCCGTTGTGTGCTTGTCCAAGGGAGAGAAATGGAGAAAAGTATGTGTCTCATACATTTTGGTCACTGTTCTTCTGAGGGACATTGCTGTAGGTCCGTGTGTGTCAGTATGACGCAGCTCGCTCACCCTGTGCGTCATGCTGTGTGCTTGACACCAGGGAGAATGAGTGAGCGTGATTGAGTGAGATGGAAAAGAGAGAGGGACCCCCTTTGCACTCCCTGGCATCATTTCAGTGTTGTAACTAGGGGTGTGCGATATTGACAATTATATCTCTATTTTCTGGTATTTTATCGATAACCATAATTAGACGATATTTTGCTGAGTGTGTTATTCTGCTGGTACCTTAAGGACTGCCGAAGACAGCTGACTCCTAATGTTTTTAATATTCTTCATATTCTGTGTGGTGGTCAGTTCATACTGATAGAAATTAATCTTTTCCAATAAGTTTAAACTGATTTTTGCATTTTATGGGCATTTTTACCTTTATAAAGCCGTTTTTTTCTAAAAGTGTCCAATATCTTTTGAGTCAAATTCTTACATTTAATCAGGGAATTCGAATAATAAGACATTTGGGCTGTTACCAAGCAAATGAAATCAACACAGAAGCTGCATCTGAAGTGGCATTTACACACATGTATTTTGTTAAATGCCAGACATGAATGCATTTAACCTGCAATTACAAATGCATAAATAATGTTTTGATATATTAAACATAAAACGTTGAATACTGATATTTGAAATGATTTAAAACATGAAAAAAATCAAAAAAGAAAAAGACAAAATGGTACTTACTTGCGCTTATCCGGATTGTTCAAACGGACTTCTGAACCTGCTCGCCTGAAATTATGGTTGATTGCTCTTCGGCTGGATATCAACACACTTTGACGAGTCGGCTGGCTCCCCCTAATTATCAGCATCACCCCGTCCCTTAATCGCCGCCCTTCGCCAGGCTCCCGACATGAGAGAGGAGGGGCACTGAAATAGCCAGGGCTGGTGGTGTGTGATGGGGCACACCTGATCCGAATGGAGCCTCATCACCACCACTGTTTAAATGCCAAGCGCGCCTCTCCTCAGGAGACCGGTCTCTTCCCCTTGCATGCACGCTGGTGTCCTCGTGGGTCCAGGAGGGGTGCGTAGAGGAACTCCCGTGCCGCCTGAGTCGTGAGCTGCCGGACCCGCAGTCCGGACGAGAACCGCACCCGTTACACTGCCGTCGGGCAAGGATGCTGGGCCGTCTAGTCCCTTCAAGCGCCATGGGCTGCGAGAAGGACGAAGCTGCTGATAGAAGCCGCCGCCCCTTGTGCCCCGGACCAGAGAGGGGAGCGCGTGCGGCCGCTGGACTCCGCCCCTTACCTGGACCCTTCCTTCTTTCCTGACCACTGCCCTTCCCTGCACGAACCCCACAGCACGACGAGGACACCAGATCCCCTGTTTATTTTGGACACTTGATTCCCTTTTTTCTGGACACTGTTTATTTTCTGTTAATAAACTGTCTGTCGTTTGCTCCTCCCGCGACAACACACCCATTAACGTAAACTATGCCAGAGCGCGTACACATCTTGCGCACCGGAAGCCGTGCGCGCGCCCAAAGCAGTTGGACATAGTGGTGTATTAGAGGTAAAAAATGATATAAATACTGTTCGGTTTCTGCCTCACGCACCGGAAGTCGTGTGCGTGCTCGAAGCAGTTGGACATAGCGGTGTATTAGAGGTAAAAAAATTATATAAATACTGTTCGGTTTCTGGCACAAACCGATCGTTTCGTGTCTTAGGACATCAACGTGTCGTCACGAGCCACAGGGTTTAATTTGGATTTGTCTGTGCATGTTTTTTTTTACTCTTATAGACTTTGCTACCATTGCCATGCATTATAAGACTGATGGACTCCAACGGTTGGACTTAAAAATCATCAAATGTGTTCTACTGAAGAAACAAAGTCCCCAACATCTTGGATGCCCTGGGGGTAAGCAGATAAACATCACATTTTCATTTTTGGGTGAACTATCGCTTTAATTAACTTATTGTTTATTGAATTCAATGTCACATTTGTAATCATGGTAATTTTTGGAGAAAAACGGCACTCTTCGTGTGAAATTGAATAACTATATGTAGTGGTATAAATATATACATTTTCTGCCATGTCTTGAATTTGTGATCATTCTAAATGCATTTTAACAGACTGAATCATTCAGTGAAAGAAAACACACTAAATGCGCACACGCACTAGTCTAGACTTCACGTAATGTATGCGTGCGCTCTGTAGGGATGTTTTGAATGGTTTTTGCAAAATACTCGATAATGTCAAATCGCAGACGATATATATCGCACACCCCTAGTTGTAACCAAAACAACAGAGTTTTAATGGAGGGAGAAAGAGCAAGAGATACCTGCAAACATTCAACCACAACAGCTTCTGTACCTATAAACAAACAACAACAACAAAATCATGTTTCTGGCATTGTATTGAGAGTAGACGGTGTCAAACAACTTAAAAATTCAAAAAAAGTAGGCTAAACTTTAAATTCATTACCTTTAAAGCAGAACTTCTTTGGATGTCTTTGTCCTGCCACTTACTTTTAAAGGGGTCATGAACTGAGAAATCAAAATTCACTTGATCTTTTGATATATGAGGTCATTGTGCTATAAAAACATTCTGTAAGTTTCAGAACTCAAAACTTTCTCGTTAGTCTAAAAACCGCTTATATAGACGTTTTCAACGGCAACAACATAAACAAATGTTACTGCGTATGTGCGCTTTTGTGGCCCGAACTTAATAAACCAAAGAATCAATAACAACAGCAAAGTCCCTCAAGAGTAGATTATTTCTGATAACAAGCAAAAAATGTTTGCTGCGTAAATTAGACGAGCTTATTGAAAATGCAAAATCATTTTCTGCCAACAGGAGGCACTTTTGGAGCAGCAGAGATAGAGGTTTCCCCGGTAACGACTGTACTCAAAGCAGTGCTCCGCTCACAAACGCTGCTTTACCAGGCATTACATGCAAGATGGAATTGGACATTTTCTAAAGACAGTCGGTTTCCTTCAGAAATACAGGTGTTGACGGTGATACCGGTGTTAAGCCGCAACACCGGTTACGTCACTTGCCCACCGTGTCACCGACCCCCACTGTCGTTTAGATTTTTTATCGAAATAAAAATAATTTAGTTCAGTAAAAGAACAGACACTACAATTTAAAAACTGAACGCGGTTGCTCAATGTAGCGTGCCGAACAACAGTTGCATCACAGATCAGATTTCATTTCTCCAGTGAGGAGATTGAGTCGAGCTGACTGACAAGAAGAGTGAGTGAGACAGACAAGACTATCGCGGATGATTTAGTATCGAAACGAGATGCAAAAGCGCCTGTTTGGCAATATTTTGGATTTTGAAAAGCCTGTTGACTTTTGCCGTTTATCTAAGGTGATTTTGGAAGTTTTTTTTTTAAACATTTGTTTCTTATTTAATTGGTTCCACATTATTTGCTGATTTTTACTTTATTTAAACTTTGCGTCATTTATTTATTTTATTTGACATCAAGGTGTGCCTCCAAGTTTTCTTACTCGTTTTGCTAATAAACGTTATACTTATTTATTTGGTTATATATATTATACATGTTTACTTGGCCTATTTCCAGTTTTGTATACCTATTTAAACTTTATGTAAGTTATTTGTTATTTTATATTAGGCATAGCCTGCCCTATAGCATGGTGTATTTGTATTTGTTTTGTTTTCCCTTTGGAAAATCTAATTGAGGCAGTCAGTTTTGATATTGTGGCGGGTCACCTGCTTAGCCCCACCCACCGATTCATGCACGTTGTGTAAATAACGAGAGAGGCGAACACAGGTCTACGTAGAAACCAAACGATAAACTTGATTTCATGAACTCGGTCCTTTGTTCATTTAATTTTATCGTGAATTCATTTACAAACAAGGCACAATTCAATGCAGGATTTTCAGAAAGATTGAAACTAAAAGACGATGCTTTTGCCGACTATATTGGATCTGACAGTCATGTCACAACACACAGTGTAAGTAACTTTTTATTACGTGATCATTATTGCTTTGTCTGTTGTTACAGATCGCTTGAGAAGTACAGAGTATTTATGCATTTTTAACCTAAATCACAGCAGCGTCCATTTATGAAGCATATAGGCTGTCAAACACACACAACTATTAATCAATCATAGCAGTGTGTGTTTACTTCAGAGTCTAATCACATAAGGCATTACATCTGTCATTACATAAATGACCGTCCTACATTTAGTAAATTGTTAATTTGCACAGCACATTTATTATTGTGGCTTGTACTTACTTTAATATTTCATAGCTTAATCTTGTTTTTGTTTTTTTTATGTCATTGCTTTGGCAATACAAAACAAATTTGTCATTCCAATAAAGTTTTAAGCGAGTGGGGAGGGTAAGATTTGAGCAGTATCCTTAGGCTCATCACTGTGTCCTAATATGGTGTCATCAGAAACCTCACTGGACACACACTCTCTATTTTTCTCCGTCCTCTTCTACTCGTCTTGTCATTCCCCGCCCATCTCTGAGAAAGCGAGATAAATGGAAACAGAATTATCAGCAGAACAGCAAGGACACAGTTCACAGAAGACACACATGCGGAAAGCGAGCCGGAGACAGGAAGTCAGAAAGAAGAAAGAATGGCGCTAATGGACGAGTGGAAAAGTCTGAGGCACATTCATAAAGAGAAAACAAAGATGAGCAAACAGGAAACTGCGTGAAAACATCTGGCCCAGAGCAGACGAGCAACCTTTTATTCAGCTCAGAACGTGACGTTATCAGGTTTTGCGAGACGAACCCCAACCGATTGCACCCCAAAAAAATTACCAACAGAAAGCAATTTAATGCTTAACACGCTGACCTAGTCTGTTCGATTTTACCACTTTATCAACTCTGCATCTTTTGTTCCTCTCTGATCCCCTTCCCTCTGTTTTTGTCTGCACTACGGAGGTTGGCAGAACGAGTGGAAACATTGTGGTTAGCCAGGAGAGGAAGAGAGAGAGAGTGGGAGTAAGTTACTACCGTCTTTCAGAGGAAGAGGCCCATTGAGAGTAAGAGACAGGTTGTCATTGCATTGCACTAATTAGCTTGTTAAATTTCCACCGAGTCTTTTCGTCAGCCAAAAGATATGTTTTGGGGTAAACCCAGGCACTCTAGATGCGTAAAGTTGTCTCTTTTGGAGTTCAGTAGGGGCATGTGACCCAGCAGGGCAAAGACCACAGTTGCTTGGGTCAAAGGTCATGTGACAGAAAGTGAATGCAGGGCAAGCTCGCTGCAGTCGTTTAACAGTACAGATCTCACTATTAAAGGGTTAGTTCACCAAAAAATGAAAATTAGCCCATAAATTACCCGCCCTCAAGTCATCCTAGGTATATGACTTTCTTCTTTCAGACGAATCCAGTCGGAGTTATATTAAAAATAGTTTTTGATCTTTCAAGCTGTTTCATGGCACTCAGCAGGTGTTGCATGCATCAGTCCAAAAGCAGTTAAATAAAATGCACCCATCCATAAAAATAAAAAAAAGTGTCTCACATGGCTCTAGGGGGTGAACAAAGGCCTTCTGTAGCGAATCGATGCGTTTTTGTAAGAAAAATATCCATATTCAAAACGTAATAATCACTTTAATGTAGCTTGCGCTCACTGTTGTACACTGGAAGCAGTTCCGGGCGGGAACTAGGGACAGAAGTAGCGGAACTCATGACCCTCCAGCAGGGCTCGACAGTGCGACCATTTCAGTCGCATTTGCGACTGAAAACTACTGCGTGCGACTATGAAATTTATTTTAGGAGCACCAGTGCGACTGACCCGATCATCATCATACTTGTGATTGCGCTCAGGGAAGCTTCAAAGCTTTCTACGTGTTTTTGCAGCGTCGAGTAATGTATCACAGACATATCTCACCAATCCTTCATAAGCAAAGTGTAGACAGGGTGTAAATAAGAGATTCATCACACAGTGTAGAGAGCTTCGTTGATTATAAATGTGAGCTCGCGATGAACTAAGATGATGAGTGACAGCTTTGAATGATTTTTAAGGGAGTTTGTAAATGTGATAACTGATTTAATACAATACAATTCAATAAACAAGAAGTTAATTTTAAGTTACTTACATTGTCTGACTATAACACTATTGTCTGATTTTGCTCTATTTCGTCGTCGAAAATAGTTTAAAAACAAAAACACAGCGGAGCCGCTGCGCATCTCCATTCAAACACAGCGGTGTTTCGTTTATGAACGAACAGTTTTTTTAAACGAATCTAGTGAGTCAGTAATTCATGATTACCCATTCATAAAGACAGTCACTCTTGAATGAATAAGCCGTTCGAATGAATCAATTGAATGAATGATTCAGTGATAAAAATCAGTGACTTGCCGCCACCTGCTGGCAGTTTTAGTTTCATTTTTAAAGTATCTTTTCAGTTATTTAAATCATTTAATATTTCTATATTCAAAATTTTATATTTAAAACATTAATATCATCATGGATTTATGGATTTAATTGCACTCATTCCACTTCTGAACCACATTAAATGTCTGAAAGTACATCAAACAACACTTTTGTGTTCTTCTGTGCCACCTCTACAAATTATTTTTGTTAATACTGATTTCATTTGATTTTTAACTTGTTTCTTATTCTGTATATGACTTTCTTCTTTCAGACGAATCCAGTCGGAGCTATATTAAAAATGGTCTTTGATCTTTCAAGCTGTTTAATGCCACTCAGCAGGTGTTGCATGCATCCGTCCAAAAGCAGTTAAATAAAATGCGCCCATCCATAAAAAAAAGTGTCTCACACGGCTCTAGGGGGTGAACAAAGGCCTTCTGTAGCGAATCGATGCGTTTTTGTAAGAAAAATATCCATATTCAAAACGTAATAATCACTTTAATGTAGCTTGCGCTCACTGTTGTACACTGGAAGCAGTTCCGGGCGGGAACTAGGGACAGAAGTAGCGGAACTCATGACCCTCCAGCAGGGCTCGACAGTGCGACCATTTCAGTCGCATTTGCGACTGAAAACTACTGCGGTGCTCCTAAAATTTTGAACGTGCTCCTAAATTTTTTAAGTTAGGAGCACAAGTGCTCCTAAAAAGAAAAGTAAGCGTCGAGCCCTGCCCTCCAGGAAATGCCTTATATGGACAAACGCATCATTATTATAGCTGTAACTGAGTAAACAGAACATATAAACGTTTTGAATGATAAAACAAAGACAATAAACACTCGACTGCGACAATATAGTTTATCTGTGTTATTCAAGCCAACTCTGGTATTTTCATCATAATTAAGTATATTTATAATCCATTGCTAATCGATGTATTCTTTTTAAAGTAGCCTATGGAACATATTTTCTGCCTCATTCTGTGACAAGAAGCCTCATCAGATCAAGAAGGAAGCATTTGACTGGTGTTGTGGAGTAAAAAGGTTATAATGTTCTCTTTTGTTGGACAACAGGTTTAGAAATATGAATACAAGGGAAGTTTAGCTTTAGGCATTTTAATTTAAGCATGTTTAGCTTAGTTAACGGAAGGCTACCTGCTGCCATCAGAGCAAGTGTAATTACTGCATTCACGCGCTCGTCGGATGCTCTCATTTGTGCTTTTAAAGCAACAAGAATGTGAAAACAACATGGACACTCTCGTTACTACAAAGATTTGTTGAATTTGTATTATTAGAGCTTTTCAACTTGTTCACGTGCATTTTCTCAGTCGGGAAATTATTTTTCATGTGCGGTGCCAGTGATGATGATGCTTACGTCCGTTTCGAAGAACCAGAGGACAAATATTTCAATCGATTGCTCCGGCATGGCACCGAAATCTGCGTTCTGATTCGGTTGTAGTACATACCGTTACATGGGTACCGGGTTTCGGTACCCAACCCTACTCCTTGCTACGTTTCTGGACCTTGATCGTGTTAGGATCCTTGCTGTCTATGGTAGGATCAGAAAGCTCTCGGGATTCCATCAAAAATATCTTAATTTGTGTTCCGAAGATGAACGAAGGTCTTACAGGTTTGGAACGACATGAGGGTGAGTAATTAATGACAGAATTTTCATTTTTGAGTGAACTATCCCTTTAATATTTTACTTTACTTTACTTTGTCATTTAGCAGACGCTTTTATCCAAAGCAACTTACAAATAAGAAAAAGTAATTAAAACTAAAAGCTAAAACTCTATAAATACTATATATATATATATATATATACACACACATTTAAGAAAAGAAAAGAAATAAAATAAAAATGACAAATGCATACAACAACATTTCAAAACTAAAACATTTAAATGAAAACAAAAATAAAGCTAAAAACAATTCAAACATACACAAATAAGAAAGTAATTAAAGCTAAAAGCTTTTAAGAAAATAAGATAAATTAAATAAAAATGACAAATGCATACAACAACATTTCAAAACTAAAACATTTAAATGAAAACAAAAATAAAGCTAAAAACAATTCAAACATACACAAATAAGAAAGTAATTAAAGCTAAAAGCTTTTAAGAAAATAAGATAAATTAAATAAAAATGACAAATGCATACAACAACATTTCAAAACTAAAACATTTAAATGAAAACAAAAATAAAGCTAAAAACAATTCAAACATACACAAATAAGAAAGTAATTAAAGCTAAAAGCTTTTAAGAAAATAAGATAAATTAAATAAAAATGACAAATGCATACAACAACATTTCAAAACTAAAACATTTAAATGAAAACAAAAATAAAGCTAAAAACAATTCAAAATATTAAAGAACAAAAGGTATAAGTGTATAATAATGATTCTAACATAACACTTAGCCAAACACCAAAAAACAACTACATATGTGTATATACAGCCACACACATATACATGTGTATATATACACATATATATTAAATACATTCAATATATATATATATTATTTCATTTCCATTTTGTATGTTGAAGTACTGAAATAATTCAAAATAAATAAAATAAACTTAATAAAAAGCCTGTATAGACATAATAAAATGACAACATTACTACAACTGTAACTAAAACTAAAACAGATAACTAATACAAATCAAAGTACATTAGTTCATCAGTAATCCTAAAAAAATAACACTGAGGCAAACACACATGCTAAAATAACTTACTGACACATAGTAAGAAACAGATTATAAAAAACTGAAACGGAAGTGGAAAGAGGAGAGATAAAAAGCGATACTTATCCTTTGCCGGTGTCTCTGCCCGGTGGAGTCGCACGGTAGAGTCGATGGTCTTTACACTCTTCGGTCTTCACACGACCGTAGCCGCGACTGCTTCCGCGGTAAACTAAGCTTCTTTTTAATTCGTTTAACAAAACTCAAATTGAATTCAGCTGGACACACTTTCCTGTTTATCCCAACAAATGACCAAGCAAAGCACACAACACTGACAAGGTACGCAATACAGTAAGAGACCAAACGCCATTTCAGC
The DNA here is from genome assembly GCF_001515645.1 of Sinocyclocheilus grahami. Lineage (NCBI taxonomy): Eukaryota > Metazoa > Chordata > Actinopteri > Cypriniformes > Cyprinidae > Sinocyclocheilus > Sinocyclocheilus grahami. The sequence goes on along the minus strand of NW_015506270.1, from coordinate 275,453 downwards.
ACGTCTCCACAGTTATTATAATATTTAAAGTCTTGACTACTACTTCACCAGTTGTTGTTTGTTGTGTGCTGCATTACACAACTGCTAAGGAACAAATGCTTGCATTTATCTTTTAAATTTATGCTTGGTATTACACTCACACTTGCTTTGTATGTGGTCTTATGATACTTATGTCACTTGTGATGCTACTTCACAAGGTTTCCAACTGAACTCACAGTAAACCCAAAATGGTTTACTGTGAGTTACAGTAAACTCAACCTGGCAAAGACTGAGCTTCTTGTCTTCTCTGCCACTCCAACTCTACAGTATGATTTTTCCATCCAGCTAGGTTCTTCTACAATTACCCCATCAACTTCGGTCAGAAATCTTGGTGTAACTTTTGATAACCAGCTGACCTTCAAAGACCACATTGCAAAGACCGCTCGATCTTGCAGGTTTGCATTGCACAACATCAGAAAGATCAGGCCCTTTCTAACGGAGCATGCTGCACAACTTCTTGTCCAGGCCCTTGTCATCTCTAGGCTGGACTACTGCAATGCTCTTCTGGCTGGACTCCCATCAAGCACAATCAAACCTCTACAAATGATTCAGAATGCAGCGGCACGACTGGTCTTCAACAAGCCCAAAAGAGCCCATGTTACACCTCTCTTCATCTCCTTGCACTGGCTACCGGTTGCGGCCCGAATCAAGTTCAAGACATTGATGCTTGCATATAGAACAGCCACAGGCTCAGCACCCGCCTACTTCCACTCACTACTACGAATTTACATCCCCTTCAGAAGTCTGAGATCCGCTAGTGAGCGACGCCTCGTGGTACCATCACAGAGAGGCTCAAAATCACTTTCCAGAACATTCTCGTTCACCATTCCTGGCTGGTGGAACGATCTTCCCACCCCTATCCGGAATGCTGAATCCCTGACAATTTTCAAGCGACAGCTGAAAACTCATCTCTTTCGAAGCTAATTGACTTCATCATTAAAAAAAAAAATTCTCTTTATTTATTCCTTCTCTTTCTAGCTTGTACTTATTTGAACAATGTCTAAGAACTTGGTATTACAACCACTTCATGTGTCTGTTTGCCTCTTTAAGAAGAATCGCTTTATGTATCCCCCAATTGTAAGTCGCTTTGGATAAAAGCGTCTGCTAAATGACTAAATGTAAATGTAAATGTGTTGTCAGTGGCAAATCAATAGATACAGCAAGAGAGGAAATGGCATCAGAGCAAAGCACCTTCCGCTTGCTTTTCCCTTTGAATGCCACTAATGTTAGTCAGTGTTTCATGCACAAAAAAATAGGTTGCTAGGTTCTCACCCTCCCACTGATTTTCAAAATTAAATGTACTACATTGTGTACTGTATCTTGATTTCTATATGAAATGACTTCTATTATGATAAAAGTTCATTGTGTTTTTACAAGACCTTTGTAGGATAAACTATAGACGCACCTTCTCGAATGTTTGCACGAATCAGTTTCTTTGTGGTTACGTATGCTAATGCGCTTGAATGGAAATTCTAGTCCGGGGATCCTGATGGTTAAATCCCAGGCTGGGATTCCCAGCTATGTTGAATTACTTTATAGCAGTTCCCTGTAAGACGACTGTGCCTCCGGGGTTGTGTGTACTGCAAGAATGTCCCCTGATCCCAGATTGCTTTCAGTTCCCATGTTTAAGAGGTCAAAGGACTATTTATGACTTCCTTGAGTCCGGATCTCTTTGGAGGAGCAGGTCCACATGGCCATCCAGCTCAGACAGGTTCTGACCCAGAAGCTTATTAGCTCTGTGGCTCAGGTCTTTATTAATCTGTGTCTCTAGGCACAAAGAGGCAAAAAAGGGACTTGACGTTCGTGAATGGCTCATTGATGTGGCCTCCACGGTCTTATTGTGTTTGGACGACTGTCAAATTTATGTGTACGGATCTGTATGTACTTTGGCTCTGAGCTTGTTCTGAAGTGGCCCTGTGTTTGTGGTTCATTGTGGCTGAGCATGAAACAGTGGCTCAATATCAGTTTGCATACTCGCGCTCTGCACTGAAAGTATGTGCTGGTGATGGGAAAGTACGTACATCATTTCGAGAGGGAAAAATCGCCACATCCTGAAGTCGCATCTTAATACCACAGACTCCTTTGTTAATGTACTGTTTGAATTTGCACACCAAACATTAGCATCTAGTTAAAAATAATTACATTAGGATGTATTTTTTCTTCCTTTTAAGTTGACACTTTTTTTTGTTTCTTGTTTTTTACTAATAATATTTGCGGTCATTATTACAGAAATAATATTAGTGTTAATATTAAATAACATTTTATATATATATATATATTATAAAAAAATAAGAAGCATTAATAAGAACATTTTTATTTTAGTACCAATAATAATAACGATAATGATCATAACAATATTGTTTGTTATTTATTATTAATATAGCTCTTAATATCATTAATAATAATAATGAACAATAATTTTTTATTTTAGTACCTTTTTTTATAATAATAATGCTGTCTAATCAGCATCTTGATATGCCACACCTGTGAGGTGGATGGATTATCTCGGCAAAGGAGAAGTGCTCACTAACACAGATTTAGACAGATTTGTGAACAATATTTGAGAGAAATAGGCCTTTTGTGTACATAGAAAAAGTCTTAGATCTTTGAGTTCAGCTCATGAAAAATGGGTGCAAAAACAAGTGTTGTTTATAATTTTGTTGTGTGTGTATGTATGTTAATATAAATGATTTAAAAAATATTTTTTTTAAATGTTAAATTATTAGTATTGATAATAACGGTGACGAAAACAATAGTGATAAGAACAATAGTAATATTGTAAAATGTTAAAATTATATTATTATTAGTAGTAGTAGTGATAATTAATAATATAACATGTAATACAATTTTGTTTAACATGGTTTTATTTGTATATTATTTATATTAGAATTTATTTATTATATTATATATTTGTTATTAATATGATTATTAGTAGTAATAACAATAGTATAAAATGTAAAATATAATTTTTAAATGTTTTCCTTCTCTTCCTCTTCTCCTCAATAATAATAATAACACTGTTATCAACATTGACATTTGCTTATTTGTAAATGTTGTTAATATTTAAAATATATTCACCTAATTTACTTTTTTTGGCTTGCAGCATGTGACGCGTTTAAAGTGCACAATAACGGTTATCACAATAATGTGAACATATCAAATAACTGCATGAGTATCACACAGTTGTGCTACATTGTGTTTGTGTGTGAGAGAAACAGCAGAGCTGATCTTTGTGAGGGTTTGTTACTCCGGTGAGTTACGACTGAGAGTACGGCTCTGTTTATTCTCAGACGCATCTCACAGAAGCCGTCAAGGAACTCGCCGGAGCCTTTGAGAAAGTGTTCCCGCAGGCTATACAATGTAGTTTATGTACAAATATGCACAGGCATTTTCCCACAGCAGTGTTAGCGCTCACACTTAGCCTGAGTGTGTTTGAGGAGATTATTACATATGAGCGTAACACGGTTAGCTTGTGAGTCGTATGTTTGAACAGGCTGATACTGGCCTGCTGTAATCGCTTTCTGTTTGTTTTAGCCTCTATTGGTACAACAGAGCCTCTCCACCGGACACTCAAAAGTGTGTGTGTGTGTGTTGGTACAACAGAAGCACTCATCCTCGTGCTTAAGTGTTGTTTAATGTAAACATCAGTGCTGAAACGAACCTGCTCAGGTGCTTTCAAGCTCTTGTTGTGTGTCTGTGTAGTATCAGTGCTGGATCAGACCTTGTTTGCCCTCACAGGGAAAGTAGATTTGCGGAAACAAGATTCTCCAATTACAGTTCACTTTACAGTTATAAATCATTAATTGTGTAGCTTAAAGCTGCATGCTTTATGCCGAACAATTGCAATGCACTAGTTACATATTTTAATGAGATCATGTTAGAGAATTTTTTAACCTGAATGTTCAAACTATGCAAGTCAATGGCAGATTTCTTATTCATCCTGATGGTTGTTGCTTCAGATTTTAATTCTATTTTTAAAGAAATAAAATTTTTATTTAGCAAGTATACATTACTATAGAAACCCGTTTTAGTGAATAAAAAAAAATAAAAAAAAAGGTAATTTTATCTCACACTTCTGACTTTTTTTTTCTTCTCACAATTGACCCGCCCTCCTCAGTTACTGTAGCTATCCCCGACAAACAATAGCGCTCTCACACTTACACACATCATGTTCTCACGCAGTGAAAAATACATCGCAGAGCAAAGAGGAAACTGACAACACACCGACAGACAATACAGAGCAGGTTACTTCTGCTATGAAACAAGGTCTCAGGACTCTCGGCTTTCAGATTTTGTCAGTTTTAAAGAAATTCAAACAATAAATACCGTTTTGTGGCTCTTTAATGTGTCGTGACAGATCACTATTGCCTCAGTTCAAACACGTGAACCGATCGTCTTTCATATTCACTTAAAGCACGAAATAAACATAAATAATCATCAGAAGGTATTTTGTCAACTGCAGAACACACCATTTTTCAAGTTTAAGTCCACATCCCACAATTCTGTCTTTTTTCTCAGAATTGTAAGATACAAATTCGCAATTGCAAGAAAAAAAGTCAGAATTGTGAGTTTATATTTCACAGTTCTGAGAAAAAAAGTCAGAATTGCGAGAAGTCACAATTACCTTTTTTTTTTTTTTTTTTTTTCAGTGGTGGAAACAGGCTTCCATACATTACACTTATCAAAAGTGTCTTAAAAACACCTATACTATTTTAAAAGATTTCTAATTCAAATGTTTAAAATTCTATTCATCAAAGAATCCTGAATTTAAAAAAAGGTTTGTCGTTTCCACAAAAATATTAAGCAGTACAATTGTTGAATCAATGTTGATAATAAGAAATTCATAACTTTGCATATTAGAATGATTTCTGAAGGATCATGTGACACTGAAGACTGGAGTAATGATGCTGAAAATTCAGCTTTGCATCACAGGAGCATATTACAGTTTAAAATACATTAAAATAGAAAACGGTTGTTTTAAATGGTAATAATATTTCACAATATTACTGTTTTATTGTATTATTTATCAAAGAAATGTAGCCTTGGTTTTCAAAAACATGAAAAATCTTCCCGACCCCAAACATTTGAACAATAACGTAAAAATAAATAAATAAAAAACATGCTCAGGATTTTTGGAATTGGCACCCACAGAAAAATTATATCTATTTTTTCCATGAACTCAAGCAAAATGAAATGGATTAATTAATTAATTAGGGGCCTAATTAATTAATTGGATGCCTGTTAAAGTTTTTACCTTCAGTTGAACAACAAAAAGAAAGAAGGAAAAAATTTGACCTTTGAACAATAATGCCCAATTATATAATTCAGTTTTTTCCCCCATAAACTCCAACAAAATAAAATGAACAAAAAAAAAAACATTTTATACCTGTTAAAGTTTTTACTTTCAGTTGAACAACAACACAAAAAAATACCAAATTTGATGTTTCTTTTTCATTTTCCTTTCTAAACGACTGATCGGAAATGACTAAAATACTTTTTTGCCACAGCTATCATTTTTAACAGTAAAAAACAAATGTTCAACGTATGTAATATGTAAACAAATAGCTATATATTTGTAGAAAAGCTTTCTAAGGACTGCTGGGAAATAGCAGCATGAAAAAGACCTGAATGATTTCAATACCTTTTGTATGCGTGTCTTTTGTTTGTATAGGTTTAAAGACGTATCTGATCTCGGGACGGAAGATGGGCTCTCAGTGTGGCTGTTCCCAGCTCAGTTTGAGTCTGTCCTCAAACACACACACTCCAGATCTCACACACTGCGCCGTCGCTGAACCGCTCTCACACGGCAAGGTACGGCCCTCCACACACACACACAAATGCTGTGTTTGTTACACATGTTTTAAATTAAAAATTACAATTCTGTCAGTTATTTACTCACCCTTTTCAGTGCGTTTTTCATCTTTCTCTCCGCAGCCTGTGTGCACATCCTGTAGCATCTCCGTAGATGTCACTGACAATCCGATAGCAGATGAAGCAACTCGAAATGGCTGCCAGGATGAACACCGAGCCAACAGCTGCAAGGTACAAAACTAACAATGATGAACACCGACTAAAGAAGCCTCAGTAATTGCACAATAGAAGCACACACCTTAACACAAGAACCCAGTGTACTCAATTTCAGCAGATACTGAAATGTTGTCATTAGTGGCTATTTGTTTAAATATATTATGAAATGTTGGTGTAATTAGTGGGAGTACAACACTTCAGCTAAAGTTTTTCATATACCTTTAGTCCTAAGTAAAGAGTAGGAGATGGCAGACTTGATGTGACTTTGCCAAAACGCTGCTCTTTGCCATACTAAATACTGTTCAATTAAAGTTCTTTTAATTAGTCAACTTTTTTGACTAAAAAAGTCTTACTGGACAAATGGTTATTTTTGGTGAATTAAACACAGCCTACAGCACAACCAGTGTAGTCCAGTACATGAAAAAGTGAATCTTTTGAATCATTGAATCTTTTCGAACATTTATTTTTGCCGAATCAAAAACATACAGTGCAGCCAGTTTAGTCTGATTCCTGAACAAATGAATCTTTTGAATCGGTTCTTGCTAGTGAATCAAAAACGTACAGTCTAGACAGTGTAGTCAGATTCCCAAACAAATGACTCTTTTGAGCCAGTTCTTTTAAGTAATCCGCATTAGAACTGATTCCTCGACGAATAAGTCTTTTGAGCAGACTCTTTTTAGTGAATCGAATGTACAGTGCTGTCAGTTATTTTTGATAAATAAAAGAACCTACAGCATGACCACGGTAGTCCAATTCCTAAACGCATTATTCTTTTGAATAGGGGTGTAACGATCCATTGATATGGATCGATACATCGATCAAATGTCTGACGATATGATGTATCGATGCCACGTGTAAAATATCAATATCTGTAGGCACCTTTATTTTGGCACTGTTCACATTTTCACGTAATGTCCGTCTATGCATTCTCGTTCAAACTCACGTATCGGGACTCGATATAAGGACGGCCGAAGGCACAAGGCGAGCATGAAAGACGCTCGGGACAGTTAACGGAGCTGTCTAGTGCTGTGTGAAATGTTTCCTGTGCACAGACACACATTTGAAGCGCACGCACACAGACAGCCGTGTCGACAGGTCACGAATAATAAATTGAACTCTCTTCCGCTTTTTTGTGCATGGATGAACAAATAAACACAGTCGGTTAGGCCTATGTCTTAATGTAAACAGTTGAGAAAGAAAACTGATGTGTATCAGTATATTGGATCTGCGCTTTCGTTCTTAAAGTGAAAGCAAACTAATAATAAACCTAATGGTGTCAAAGAAAAATACAAGTAATGCTCACTGCTCCTGACTAAATATCCTTTGTAACATCAATAATGATTCATCTATATTTAATTTATACGGTGAAGACCAGGGCTGCCCAAACTCGGTCCTGGAGGGCCGGTGTCCTGAAGAGTTTAGCTCCAACCCCAATTAAACACTCCTGAACCAGCTAATCAAGCTCTTACTAGGCATACTAGAAACTTAAAGGCAGGTGTTGAGGCAAGTTGTAGCTAAACTCTGCAGGACACTGGCCCTCCAGGACCGAGTTTGGGCAGCCCTGGTGAAGACTATGCGGTTATTTTATATTTGATTATTACATTTTTGTATCTGAAAATTTATTTTAGACTGAGCTGAAAAACCTGACACTGTGTATTGAATTTGTGTCTTTGTTCTATTGTATTTATTTTCCGCTATTGCTTGTAATTTTGTTTTCTGTAGAAAGGATTTTTAGCACTGAGCCCATAGTAGCAGCCAAAAAAAGTCTCAGAGTTTTAACAGCTTTATTTGTGTAATTCTTTTCCTAATATTTATTTTTCTGCATTAATTTATTTTTGGAGTACCTTGTTTTAGTGGTTTCCTAATGAGGATTTACACTGTTTCACACACTGAGACCTAAAAGACATTCTTGACTGTTGTCATGTACTGATCTTATGTGTGACTTGATTTTTTATTTTTTTTTTCCAATTATTTATTTTTCTTTATTATTATATATATATATATATATATAAAAAAAAGGTAGGCCTATTTTTTTTTGTTGTGAATGTCCCAATTGAAATACAGGGTGTGAAAATTCCAGATAAATGTTCATGTTATATTTTTTGGTTGCATTTGTGTAATAAAAATGTAGATGATTGTTTAAAAATAGGTATATAATATAATATCGATAAATCAATCGATATACTCCTGTATCATAATCGTATCGTGGAATTTTTTTTTGAGGTATCGGCAAATTTCGTATTGCTGGGTATGAGAATCGATATCGTATCGTATTGTGATGAACCATCCGATTTACACCCCTACTTTTGAACTGGTTTAGTGAATCGAAATCACACAGTGTGGCCAGTGTAGTCAGATTCCCATACGAATGACTCTTTTGAACTAGTTCTTTTTGGTGATCGGCATTATAACTTATTTCTGGATGAATGGCTGTTTTGAACTGGTTCTTTTTGAGAAATTGAAATCCTAAACCTACGTTACAACAAGTGTTGTCCGATTCCTAAATGAAGTAGATCTTTTAGTGATCTGCATTAGAACCAGTTTTTTTTTTTTTTAAGAATGAAAACTCTATAGCACAACCAGTATTGTCCAATTTCTGAACAAATGAATCTTTTGAACTGATTCAGTGTAGTCTGAATCCCAAACAAAAGACTCTTTTGAGAGAATTCTGTTTCTTTTGCGCAGTTTCCTGCAGGTCGTAGCCCTAAAACCCTGAATGGTCTGTTGAGTCCTCTGTGTGAGGAGCGGGTGGGAGTCAGCCAGTCGTCTCTGTGCGACAAACTCCAGGAGAAGGACAGGAGCTGGGTGGGAAGTCTGGCCGCAGAAGGAGGCAGCGCCAGCGGCATGGACCACTCAGCCATCCTCCCACTGCGCTCCAAATACTTTCGGGAGAAAAGCGACGTGCACTTTGTGGAGGTGATAAGGGAAGAAAGGTGAGTGAGAGAAGATTCGTTTGAATAGTAGTTTTGTAATTCAGTCATTCATTTTCACCTTGTTTTCTCCATATTGTCTTTGTTTTAGTCTGATGAAGGATTACTTCTTCAAGCCGCCCATTAACAAGTTGAGTCTGAACTTCCTGGAGAAATCTCTGGAGTCAGCTTACCGTACCAGCTACCATGAGCAGGTACACACTTGAAATAAAATAAAACGTCCATCTAAAACCTATTTTCTTTCGGCTAATTGGCAAGGCAAATCTATTTGGTTAAACCAATGTACTTCAGTAACAAAAACAAAAACTGAAATAAAAATTAATAAAAACTATATAGACATGTATTGTAAATGACAACACGTGTATATACAGTCGTGGTCAGAATTATTGGCACCCTTGGTAAATATGATCAAAGAAGGCTGTGAAAATAAATCTGCATTAATCATTTTGATCTTTTAATTAAAAAAATTACATAAATTTTACCTTTCATTGGAGAATTTAAAATGGGGGGAAATATCATTATGACATAAATATTTTCCTCAAATACACATTGGACACAATTATTGGTACCCCTAGAAATTTTGATGATTAAAATATCTGTGAAGTATATTCCCATTCATATTTACAATTTTGAGCATACCATTATGAACATGAAATTATCCAGCCATGGCTTTCTGTTTCACAGGAATATAAATAGGAGGGAAAACAATGGCCAAATTCCCTTAATCATCCATCACAATGAGAAAAACTAAAGAATATATTTCTGATGTGCAGCAAAAGATAATTGAGCTTCACAAATTAGAAAGTGACTTTAAGAAGAGAGCTTGAGCAGTGAAAATTCCCATTTCCACCATCAGGGCAATAATTAAGAATTTCCAATCAACAGAAAATGTTACGAAACTGCCTGGAAGAGAACGTGTGTCTATATCGTCCTAATGCACGGTGAGGGGGAGAGTTTGAGTGGCTAAAGACCCTCCAAGGACCACAGCTGGAGAATTGCAGAAAATAGTTGAGTCTCAGGGTCAGAAAACCTTAAAAAAAAAAAAATCGAACAGCACCTACACCACATGTTGTTTGGGAGGGTTTCAAGAAAAAAATCAAGAAAAGAAAATGCTCTTATCCAAAAACAATCCCCAGCATATTCTGTTGTCCGACACGACTGGAACTTCAAATGGGACTGGATTCTATGGTCAGTTGTAACTAAAAAAAATTTATTTTTAGCAACAAACACAAGATGGGTTTGGTGCACACAGGGATAAAAAGTACCCCATGTGTACAATTAAATGTCCTGCTGTATTTTTTATGTTGTGGGCCTATATTTCTGCTGGAGGTCCTGGACATCTTGTTTAGACACATGGCATCTTTGATTCTATCAAATATCAACAGATAAAACATCAAAAAGTGACTGACTCTGTTAGAAATCTTATAATGGGCCATGTTTGGATCTTCCAAACGGACAATAATCCAAAAACAAACCTTAAAAACAACACAAAAATGGGGTCACTTGGCACAAAACCAAGCTTCTGCTATGGCCATTCCAGTCCTCTGACCTGAACCCTATAGAAAATGAACTGAAGAGGAGAAGCACCATCATGGAACTGGGAATCTGAAGGGTCTGGAGAGATTCTGGATGAAGGAATTGTCTCTGATCTCTTGTCAGGTGCTCTCTAACCTCATCAGGCATTATAGGAGAAAACTCAGAGCTGTTATTATGCCAAACGGAGGTTTCAAAAAAGCATTGAATAAAAGGGTGCCGTTAATTGTGTCCAATGTGTATTAGAGAAAAACATTTGTCATAATATTTCCCCCCATTTTAAATTCTTATTCTCCAATGAAAGGTTAGATTTATATGAATTTATATAATTAAAGATCAAAATGATTAACAATGCAGATTTATTTTCACAGCCTTCTTTGATCATATTTACCAAGGGTGCCAATAATTCTGACCACGACTATTAGTGCTGTCAATCTATTAAAATTTTTTACTAATTAATCACACTTTTTCAGAAATCAATCACGATTAATCCCACCTAACATTAAAGTTTTGTGTTAATGTAGCTCTCGCTTTGTGTTAAAGTCTCTCGCGGTACTTTGATGTCTGATTGGTCTGCGCGCTGCTTCAAATCCAACACACCTCATCTCACAGCCGGTCCGTTTTGATGGCACACTTACGCTCACATCCGCATGTAAACATGTCGTCAGCGTGGAAGTTCTTCATTGTGAGTTAAACAGACACGAAGTTCGCAATTTGTTAATATATTATTGACTGTTTTTGGTCAAGTTCGCTGACGAAGTTTCAATCAAAGCCACAGCAGAACTTTTTTGTGTTTCCGAGCAACACAGCGGTGTTTCGATACTGAATGAATCCACGTTTTTGAACGAATCAAGTGAGTCAATGATTCAGTAACCCATTCATAGAGGGAGTAGTCATTTGCCTCCTTTTTGAATGAATCAGCCATTTGAATAAAATTTGAATAATAACTCGCTCATTAAAACAGTCATTTGCCGTCCGTCATCTACTAGTGGTTAGAAACAAGAATGAGATGCGTTCTAACATAACTGTGGCATTAAACTCAGTTTGTGCAAAATATTGCACATACAGTGGGTACGGAAAGTATTCAGACCCCCTTACATTT
>NW_015506270.1:225313-263408 GCF_001515645.1 Sinocyclocheilus grahami | reverse complement strand
TGTGTATATATATATGTGTATATATATATGTGTATATATATATGTGTATATATATATGTGTATATATATATGTGTATATATATATGTGTATATATGTGTGTATGTGTGTATGTGTGTATATATATATGTGTATATATATATGTGTATATATATATGTGTATATATATATGTGTATATATATATGTATATATATATATAAAACTGTAATTTGTATCTATATTATATAACTATAGAAGTATCTCAGAAGTATAAAACACTGGTACACACACACACACTCCTGTCAGAGTATATGGATCTTCACACAATCACGCATGGACCTCTTCTGGTTATTCACAGAAGTGCAGCCTCATCACGTCAGCACGTGTACACTTGAGTATCCTCATCTCTGTTTCCTCCAGGTGGTGAATCAGGTGCCGGTGCAGACGTTTGCCAGTCCAGTCTTCAGCTCGCTGCTCGATGTTTTGCTGTCTTGTGCCGTTTTTCTCGCCCTGACCATTGCCTGCTTCCTGTATCCCCTTGTTACCATGGCAACGCCCCTTGCAACCACACTCGGTCTGGCGATCACAGCCGCTCTGCTGGAACTGGTTTCTCTCGTTTTGTCCATTCGGTGAGCTGGACGTTGTCATGTCCTCTGTACTGTTATATTTAGATGAAATAAATCGAATTACTTTTGCAGTCATCTAGTACTCACGTAAAGTGACTCATAATTTTGATACGTATTATTTATTATAATTAAACGAATAATTAAAATCATATTTAAATTATTGAAATGAATAATTTATATAGAATAATTCAACAGTGAAATGTCTGCAAATCTCAGAATTAGTATTCATTTTTCATACTGTACATAAATGCCTAAATCCACTTAGAGCATTTAATAAATATTCCCCCGGTTTCACAGACGAGGCTTAAGCCTAGCCCCAGTCTGAGCTGTTTCAACTGAATGAAACTTGCACTGATTGATCTTAAAATATATCAGTGCCTTTGTTTTGTCTCAAGAGGGACACCAGTAATGCGTTTTTTTTCTAAGGCACGTTTATAAAAATGACTTACATGTCCTAATTTAACTGGCTTAATCCTGGCTTAGTCTAAGCCCTGTCTGTGAAACCAGGCCATACATTTTTATTGTTTTCTTTCATTTATGTACAAAAAATTGTGTAGAACTGTAATATACTGGTGGTTTATTGGTTATTTATTAACTAAAAGTAAAACAAAGTAAACATTTTCATTAGTTGAAAGAAACGTTAACGGAAATAAAATGTTTAACATATGACAGCTTGTCCGTATTGTATTATTATAATATGTTTGTTAACATATACCATATTCATTAATGGTTGATTTTGGATATTTAGTTATTCATATTAGTCAGTTTCCCTACTTTTACATTTTATTTTTACAATTACTTTTACAGTCATCTTGTGCTAAATTAATGTGAATCTTCAAAAACACTGTTCATTTAAATTATTTATATATAATGATTTATATGAAATGTAATCTTTAGCAAATCTCAAAATCAGTATCCTTTTTTCATACTTTACATTAAAATGTTATGATGCTTTTTACATTAAAAAGTCACTTGCAGAATTAAAAATGACGTAAACAAAATAGTGTCTAACTGTAATGTTAGTGGTCTATCTATCAGTCATAAAATGGATATAATGTTCAGTTTATTAGTTGGGTTTTTTCTAACTTTAATGAGATCTCCATCTTTCTCCTGCAGTATGGTGTTTTGTCTGGATGATGTACAGAATTGCACTCTGTCTCTGTTGAAGCTGGTGTCTGGCTGGCTCCCGCGTCATGTGATCGGGGCTGTGCTCGTTTCACTTCCTGCTGTGTCCGTCTTCTCCCACCTGGCTTACAGTGTGCAGCTGCCCATCCAGGTGAGCAGGAGAAAAGGAAGGTGACCTCCTTTAACTGCTGCTCAAAAGTTTGGGGAAATTAATCCTTTTATTCAGCAAAGACATATTAAAGTGATAAAGACATTTATGTAACGAACTTTCTATTCATTAAAGAATCCTGAAAAAAAAACAACACGGTTTTCACTAAAATATTATGCGGCACAACCGTTTTCAACATTGATAAATGTTTGAAATGTCAGAAATGTACTTCAGACATCTCCATCTCTACAAGATATCTTCATCTTCAAGATTGTTAATTTTCCCCCAGTTTCTTGAAGTCTGTTAGATCAAAATGTGTCTTTGAAAACCTGGTAATTGGAGGAAGAGTTTAAAGCGTCGAAGATGTTACTCTAATAATAATGTACTCTACAGGATCAAACTAAAATATGACATGCAGAACTGTACCGAGTATCTCAGAAGCCAGTGACTGATGATTGTTTAAACGTGCGCTCTTTCTTTCTCTGCTTCTGTAGGTGACCATGTTCCTGTGCTGTGCTCTCATTATTGCTATTATCCAGTACTGTAACTTCTGCCAGCTGAGTTTCTGGATGCGCTCTGCTCTGGCCACTGTAGCTGGTTTGTCTTTACTCATCCTGCTCTACAGCGCCACCACCAGGCCCAGGTCAGACATCCTCAGCCTGTTCAGCTAGCAAAGTACCAACAAACTTTACCATTATAAACTTGGTGTATTAATTAGAGGAAATTAAGATTTGCTGAAGATTTACTCACTCTCAGGCCATCCAAGATGTAGTTGAGTTTCTTCTTCATAACAGATTTGGAGAAATTTAACAATACTTTATTTCTTCACCAGTGGATCCTCTGCAGTGAATGGGTGCCATCAGAATGAGAGTCCAAACAGATGATAAAACATCACAATCCACATGACTCCAATCCATCAATTAATGTCTTGTGAAGTGAAAAGCTGCATGTTTGTAGGAAACAGATCTGTCATTTTAAATTAAACCATTGCTTCTGGCTAAAATGTTGCTTTCTCCAGTGAAAAAGTTGTCTCATCTGAATTCAGGAGATAAATATTTACAGATCAAGCACTCAATGATCCAATGATCCAAAACAGATGTAAACAAATATTGTGATGTTTTGATGGCACCCACTCACTGCAGAGGATCTGCTGGTAAGCATGTGATTGTAAATGGAGTAAATTTCTCAGAATTTCTTCTAATGAAGAAATAAACTCAACTAAATCTTGGATGTCCTGAGAGTACATTTTCAGCAATTTTTCACTTTTGGGTGAACTATTACTTCAAATAAAAACTGCATTCATTATAGTTTTAGAACATTGTACATTTTTGTGATTTGTTGGCTGTTCATGATGGTACATGTCCACCGGTGCTTAAGAATTCCATCCAATACCTCCCAAAACAACAGAAGTGTGTCTGTAAAAGTCATTCAATAAAATAATTTAATATTGGAAGCAATAAATCCCACAATCCCCCACATAAACCTGCCACTCAGCTTCTGTAGAGTGAATTGAAAATGCCTGCTCATCTCCGGTGGACATGTATGGTTGCTGTTGAGTACTCTTTATTTATGAATATAATGTAACTGTTTTCTTTTTGCAGCGCCACTGACAGATTTCCAGCATCTTGGTGAGTGTTTTTTTTAAACTTATGTCATGAAAACTATTCCTATTGCCGACTCTGATTTGAGATGACATTTGTAAGATGGTTGAGATTTTACTGTTTGAATGTAAAAATATGAAGTGACCTGCCACTCAGCTTCTGTAGAGTGAATTGAAAATGCCTGCTCATCTCCGGTGGACATGTATGGTTGCTGTTGAGTACTCTTTATTTATGAATATAATGTAACCGTTTTCTTTTTGCAGCGCCACTGACAGATTTCCAGCATCTTGGTGAGTGTTTTTTTTAAACTTATGTCATGAAAACTATTCCTATTGCCGACTCTGATTTGAGATGACATTTGTAAGATGGTTGAGATTTTACTGTTTGAATGTAAAAATATGATGCCCTTAATAAATCATGAAACATGCAGGAAGTCATTTTATTGACATTATTAATGTTACTCGAACTAAAACTAAAAGGGGCCCATATTGACATTATTAAAATTACTCGAACTAAAAGGGGCCCATTAACTGTAAGTCGACATGAAATCAATATTCACCATATCTAATTTCTATTGTACATTATTTTCTAATTCTACACTACCTGACTTTCAAGTCGTCCCAAACACAACAAACTCACACAGGAGATATGTGACAAATGACAACGATATGTGTTCTGAAATCAGCTCAAAATATCAAACATGATTAAAATCCTTCCATTAAATGGTTTCATAGTCTGAAGCTAAAAAATGATGGTCTGTGCCCATCATACACCATGTGTATTCCTGAAAATCTGCAGACTGGCTCTGAATTTCGGTAACTAGTGCCATCTCATCCAGAATGCAAATCGAGGCAAAAATTGGTGCAAAGGTCATGTAGCATATTCCAGCCTTTAATCACAGGTCAATGCATGCTTAAATGTCAGAAGGTTTTAAAAGTCTATGGCATTTAAACTGCCATGTGATAAAGACAAGGTGACAAGTCCACACACCCCTAGCACCATCCATAGTTTAAGACTTAAAACATCTTAAAACTGAAAGGGTGTTTTTGAGCACCTTCTACTTTTGGTGTTATTATTCTGTAGAACACACCACTCAAATCTGAAATCTCTTTCTCTTGGCTCCAGGAACATGAGTAACCAGAGTGCTGAAGTAGATCAGGCAAGTGAGTTGGACTCTGCGCCCACAGCGCTCGACCTGCTCGTCCTAGAGACCGTGCTCTCCTTCTTCCTCCTGCTGCTGCTGGTTTGGTTTCTCAACCGGGAATTCGAGGTCAGCTACCGTCTGCATTACCACGGAAATGTGGAAGCTGACAAGCATCGCATCAAGATCCAGACCATGCGAGATCAAGCGGACTGGCTGCTGCGTAACATCATCCCCATCCATGTTGCCGAGCAGCTAAAGGTGAACCAGAGTTACTCTAAAAATCATGACAATGTTGGGGTCATCTTTGCAAGTATTGTCAACTTCAGCGAATTCTACGAAGAGAGCTACGAGGGCGGGAAAGAGTGCTACCGAGTACTTAACGAACTCATCGGAGACTTCGACGAACTGTTGCGCAAGCCTGCATTCTCAAATGTAGAGAAGATTAAAACCATTGGTGCCACCTACATGGCGGCGTCTGGATTAAATGGGCAGCAGTGCCAAGAACAGCCACATCCGCACGCCCACCTACGTGCCCTCTTTGACTTCGCCCTTGAAATGATGCATGTGATGGACGATTTTAACAAGAACATGTTGGGTTTCAAGTTCAAGCTGAGAATTGGCTTCAACCACGGGCCCCTGACTGCGGGCGTCATCGGCACTACCAAGCTGCTTTACGACATATGGGGCGACACGGTCAACATTGCTAGCCGCATGGACAGCACGGGAGTGGAGTGCCGCATACAGGTTAGCGAAGAGAGCCACTGTGTGCTCAGCAGAATGAACTATGCCTTTGATTATCGTGGCACTGTAAACGTGAAAGGGAAAGGGCAGATGAGGACTTACTTGTATCCCCAAATGAACGAAGGCAGATCGGGGTCCACTCAAAGCCTGGAACAAGGCCAGGTGGACAGTGCCGTTGGGCATTTACAGCCCAACACACTTGCCAATACAACATCTGCTGCACCACTAAACCCTCCCTGCACCTCTCCCAATGTTGCCTCTATCAGTGGCCACGGTGTGCCTCAGGGCCGTTTATTAGGCCCGTCTCAGATTACAGAGGAGTTGCACCAAGACACTAAGGACAATTCTCCTGTCCCCAAGCTCAAAGAAAAGGATTACAAGAGTCCTTATCAAGCACTATCGCTAAGTGGTACACAACCTCCCTCAATAACACAACTGTATGCACCGTTAGCCAGACCAGAGACACCTTTACAAGGAGAGGAAGATGATGTAGATGAGTGTACAAAGCTCAGGGCAGTGGAGTGATTCAGATTTCCTCCTCACCTCGGCTGACCTTCTTCAAGAGCCAATCCGCAGATAATTTTCAGGCTCTACTTCCTTCAAGGGGCTTTTCCGACCACAACTGGTGGAGTTCCAATGAGTAGCATTAGCCTGTATAGGGCATATGTGTTGATAACGTGACCTAAATAGAAAAATGGGTGCGCTAAGCATCTGCTGTGTGGATCACAGTGTAGCACAGAGGGGGGAAATGGATGGAGTTAATATTTCTGATGTTCTCTAATTTGTTTTTTTTTTCGTTTATAAAGTGCCTTCACGATATGTAAGATCAGTTAAATGAACAAATGAAAGAGCCGTTTGAACAAATATATCAGCATGGCTTTTTGAAGAGACGTGGACAGTGAAAAATACTGGGGGGTTTTTGTAACGTATTCCACCTCTAATGCCATATTAGTTTGTTCATTTATTTCAGTATTTTCTTTTCCTCTCTCTTTGAGACAAAATGATCGAAAACGAGCCAGTTGCTAATTAGAATCAGGATTACAGGCTAATGTTTTTAAGTTATTATAATGAATATACAGTCAGTGTATTAGTTTCACCGCTCTACTACGTGGGCGGTCACCTATATCTCATTACAATAAAACCAAGGAAGACAAGGGCAGATAGATAAAGATGGGCTTCCAGCACTTCTTTCCACAATACCCATATTAATATCCAGTATATCTGGCAGCAAACAATGTAGCTTTTATCAAAGGGAAGGTAAAAGTGGCTCACGCAAAATAGCAACTCATGAAATGAGGAAAAACAGCACAATCAGCTTTATTTGTTTGAATCGCAATCAAGAAAGAATTATAATTCCAGCCTTTAAAAAAAAGAAAAAAAAAAAAAGTACACTGTATCTTTAAATGGAACTTTTCGGGATGGAAAAGGGATTTGATTTTGCTGTTAATTGTTTTATGGTGCACTGCTTTCCAGCCAACACATTCACCTTTGAGTTATTGTATCACTCCATTGGCTAAAGAAGCCCAGTGCTGACAGTATTGAATTACAATTAATTGTGCATAATGTATGTGGTTTTGTATTAAATGCATTTGTATTTATTGGGGCTGTGCATGAATCAGTGTGCAGCCACGGAGCTCAAAATATCTCAAAAGCAATGAGAAATCTCCTTTTTTTTTCACCTAACGTAACAAGCACCTAAGAAGGCCTAACTCTTGAAAAGTGCCTCAGATTCAATTCTACTAAAGTTTTATATTTAAAAAATGAACTAAAATGGAAAAGTGTGGATTTAATCTTGTTCTATGTGCGATTTGTTCTCACTTCACCACTGCCCACATTCTTGTAGGTTTTCTGCATTTTAGTTTTGAAAATCGAGGATTGATTTCAGTTTGGAGAATCATGTTGTTTGTATTTTCAAATTTTTTTTGCCATTGTCACTTGGCTTTCACTGCTTCACAGTTTTGTTTTGTTTTGTATAGAATTGAACAAATCTTAATTGGTCAAGAGACGTATATTTGAGTGCAAATCTAAAACCAATTTGTTTTGGTGCTCAAGAGTGTTAAAAATGTGCCCTTAAATTTGACTTCACATGCTTTTATCTGTGTATTAATTATTTTTGTGCCATATATGGGAATATACCAAATAATTTTATTAGTGTGGGCAGAAGCTGCAAGACAGAGCTGTGGGATGTGGGCAAGATGTTATTGTTGATAATTTTTTCCCCCAGCAGCACTTCATTCATTTGTTCTTATGCACATGAGATACAGCGGGTATTGATTTATTAGCCATTATATTCAGGCAAAAAGCATAATCTGTATACATTTGCACAGTGCACTCACTTTGTATGTACATATCATGTATTGTTTTATTTGATTTTATGTTTCAAAATTGCTAATACATGTGCATGTGCCAGATTTCGAGAGTAGAGAAACAATGAAAAGATACCAGAAGTGGTGTGTGTCTGTTTTATGTGTGGAAGAAATGTGTTATCTGTATTTTTATAATGACTCTTTAAATCACGATTAACCATTACTTATTAATGTTGTAAATTGATACTTTTATTAATATCAGAAGAGATGTGTATGTTTGGTAATATAATTTAGGACAAGAAAAAAAAAATCAATAGGCATAAACTATCAGAATATAAAAAAATGTAAGTTTTATATTATTTAAAATGAATGTAATTTACACTGCTTCTCAACAACGTGTTTTATTGCAAATTACCGGCTTAATGTAAAACTACTTATCGATTTCAAATTCTTGTCCCAATCATAGACTGTAGAAAATAAAGAATACAATTTCGTCTACGATCATTGCTGCGTGAGTGCCGCTTGAGTGCAGATCTGTGGTCGTCTAGCGCCTCCAGCGGCCGCGTCGCGCGCTGACCGCAGGTTTGATGTAGGGCGTGATTGCGCTCGCGCTCCCTCCCCCTCGGCTCCGTCTATCTGGAAAAAGAAAAAAAAACTTTTTGTATCGAAGGAATCAACAGCCGCCATCTTGTCTCGGCTCGGAATCAGGATTTCGATAGAGCACTATTTTTTATTTTTGGACGCGGAGCATCCGAATCGAGGTTTGACGACACCGTTCAGCGGAAGATGACACCTTTATATCGCCGCGAAGGAATTTTTGGCGAAAAATCCTGGATTTAATCGGCGATCGTCGGCCACAAAACCCTCGTATATCCGATTTCCCCTTCAGAGCGGCGCTTGCGTCCGTGTTTCGCTCCGAGCGGTTATTGTTTACCGGACGCTTTTGGAGGACAGACAGCGACGAGGGGACCGTTTTGCAAAAATATCTCGTTTTTATGCAACCGTGCATTTTTACACGGAGCCAGACGATTTTTGCACGGAAAGATTTGACGTCAGAAAATGGATCGCGTGCCGTTGCAAAATTAACGACACTCGCGCGCGAGCACTCCTGTGGATATTTTATTTGGGATTTAACGTTGAATTCGCGGAAAGGAGGCGGTTTCTCTCGGTAATATAACGATGATAATGTGGGTGTTGGGTGTTGGATTATCATGGGGTGAATGGTGGTGGCGACGCGGGGCGCTGTTGCTGCTTTTTTGAGAAAATCCTCCGCCGAGCCGCTCCACACTCCCCACGTCTTTCAAAAGTAAGGTAACCTCTGTTTTTCTGACGAAAGGATCCTTCGCTTTGACTTCTCACCCCCCCACCCCCACAACATTCGGCCAGAAGCTCATTTTAATCGCAATGGCTGAAAATGTGCTGGAAGGTGGCCCTCCGAGCGCGAAGCGGGCGAAGCTGACGGCACCTGCTCCGGACGCTCCAGGTAACAGTCCAGCAGGCCTGATCCCAAACCTGCTAAATACTCTTCTGGTCGACTCTTGTGAAGCACTACAACACACTCATTCACGCGCCAGCTGTCAAACGAGCCCAGAAACAGACCATTACGCTTCTCCTCTAAATGAAATCATCTGGTCACCTGTTCAAAACTCGTTTAAAGGAGAAACGAGCTTTCACTGCATGTCTTTACGTACACTGAAAGTCAGTGGTGACTGACATTATGAGGGTGAATAAATAATGACTTTGAATAGACTTGAGTTACTAATGAAACTAGCATTGCGAGAATAATGCATCTAAAGTTTAGGGAATCAAGTAGCCGAATAGTTATCGTTCAAACTTTTGTGCATTTAAACATCCAAGTGCTGTCCATCTAATAGGCCCAGGTGACATGTTTCTAGCGTGTTGCATCAGTCTGTCTGTCCATCATCACACTCATCCTTCAGCGTTCTTTCAGATCAGCAGCGCGTGGAAAGAGCTCCAGCTGAAAGTGCGTGAAGGACGGCGACAGATCCATGAGAATGTCCCAGGACAGTTTCTTGAAAGTGAAAGTTTTTGGTCGCTACATTGCGAGAATAATGCATCTAAAGTTTAGGGAATCAAGTAGCCGAATAGTTATCGTTCAAACTTTTGTGCATTTAAACATCCAAGTGCTGTCCATCTAATAGGCCCAGGTGACATGTTTCTAGCGTGTTGCATCAGTCTGTCTGTCCATCATCACACTCATCCTTCAGCGTTCTTTCAGATCAGCAGCGCGTGGAAAGAGCTCCAGCTGAAAGTGCGTGAAGGACGGCGACAGATCCATGAGAATGTCCCAGGACAGTTTTTGGTCGCTATGAAACAGTCATAAATGTGCACGGTTATTATTGCTTACTTAGAAGGTTACTATCACGCGTTACTAAGGTTCACCATTTGCATTTAGACCTTTTATTAAAACGACAACAAAAATAACATGTTTTATCATGCGTTTGACGTTGATTTTGTTGAAAGCGCTTCTTAAAAAAGTTTTCAAAATTATGAATCTTTCACAAAGCATATATTCATATCAGTTTTCCAGAAAAAGCGATTTTGTTTCACATGGAGCGGGTCGCCTTTCATGGGCGCCGCTATTGAGGTCACATGACCAACCGTGTCGCTTTACAGAACATAAAGGTGGATGTTTATCTAAACTTGACAAGGCAAAAACTTACTGAGTGCACTTTTGATACTTTAAAATATTAAACCCCCATGGCTGGCCGCTTGAAAAGCCAAACTAGTGCTTTGTGAGTGTCTCTCAGTTTGCCTTAAAGGGGTCATTTGATGCGATTTCAAGTTTTCCTTTCTCTTTGGAGTGTTACAAGCTGATTGTGCATAGATAAGATCCCTGAAGTTGCAAAGACTAAAGTCTCAAAACCAAAGAGATATTCTTTATCAAAGTTAAGACTCTGCCACGCCCCCCTAAAACGGCTTGTTCTAACACGCCCCCACATATCTACCTCACTATGTGGAAATATTTGCATAATGCCGCCCAAATGTGCACGCAAAGAAATGTTCGGCCAATCACAATGCACTGGGTCAGCTGGCCAATCAGAGCAGACTGCGCTTGTCGGAAGGAGGGACTTTGTAGAAAACTAAGCATTTGAGAGAGGCGGGGCATAGAGGACCTACAATAATGTACAGTATTTGAAAAATAGTGTTTTTTGAACA
Organism: Sinocyclocheilus grahami; assembly: GCF_001515645.1. NCBI lineage: Eukaryota > Metazoa > Chordata > Actinopteri > Cypriniformes > Cyprinidae > Sinocyclocheilus > Sinocyclocheilus grahami. The sequence goes on along the minus strand of NW_015506270.1, from coordinate 252,559 downwards.
TTAAAAGCATGTCAACATATTCTGTTACACCAAATACACAAAATAATGATCTTTAAAAAAAAGCATCATATGACCCCTTTAAACGTGGCAAGCACCCCTGCTTTGTTCAGTGGGATGAATTTTGCTCAAATTATGAACATAAACACAATCCAGGCCGAGTTCAGAGACATGCCAATGTGTTGTTTGTGAGCTTGCTTGTCTAAATAGTTGATCATTGTGTGCTTCGACTTGTTAACCTGTGTTGCCCAGTTAGAAGAGTACTTTGTTGTATTAGCTTGCAAACCTGTTACTTTTAGGCCCGTTTGAAGCGTCACCTCAGTTGTCATTAACCACATAAATGGCTGTAGTGGCCTTCGCAGTGTGCATGCTATAGGCCTAGATTAGCATCATGTGTGCGATGACTAGCGCTCTAATGTGTTAAAAACTGCACATACAGGCTGCATAAATTCAGCATCCCCTCGTTTATGCTAATCAGCATGTAATGCATCTGATTATCTATGCCTGCAGGCAGCTAGTGTGTTTGTATGTAAACTTGAGCTCTCGGTTTAAAAGCCGAGAAGTCTTGTTGCACCTGTAGAGACCTGTTTCTCTGGCTTCTGTGCTGTTCATTCACAAAGTAGCCTAGTGCTTGTTGGACCATCACACGCGTCAGCATCCATCTTGCCTACGTGCGTTCAGACTATATTTCTTCATGATATGAATACTTTGACAGGTGAAGTGTGTAATTTGTTTCAGGAAGTGTTTTTCCACCATCAAGCCAAACGATTCCAGTTGCGCTTGGACTTGAGCAGTGCGGATACAACGCCTCTTGTGACGTGATCATTGTTTTCTAGAATAGTAAAGTATTTTTCCGCACACCAACTCTTGAAAACTCATCATATTATGCAGTTAATATTTCGTATTTATATATATCGTATTATATATATTTGCAAGTTTAGGGATTTTTTCTTCTTCTGAAAGTTCTGTTTATAGCAGCCCTAAACTGTGCACTCTGGCTCCCATTTTCATTTACATTTTCATACACTAATGTATTTTGATAAAAAAAAATTCAGTGCTCAGTCACCTCGTTCAAAACTGGAAGAAAGCTTTGCTGATAATGTTGCTGAAGCTATCGTGAGTATAATTGTTGTTTTTGCCATGTTGACTTGATAAATATGTCAGAAGAGCTTTTTTAGTGCAAATATTTAGTAACTTCTGTTTTCTCCACAGACTCGCTCATAAAGCAATAATAAACATATGCATGTTCGAAGATAGTCATATTCACAAGTTTACATGCTTTACAACTGGATAATATTTTTCTAGTTGACAAGATCATTTCAGATCTACAACGGCTCTACCAATCTGATCGAAATTTAATTTGGTTCAGTTGGCTTTTCAATACGAGTACGAACAGATAACATATATTCTAGGTAACATATATTCTAATCCATTTACCAAAATTTGGGTCGATGTTGGAAAAGGTTCTAATAAGGGTTTAGAAAAGAACTTTAAAAAAGTTTGAGATCGCAAAAGTTGTTGCAAATTCAAACAATTGGCACATTATTTGTGGCAGTTTGCAGCAGGAATTTTTTTCTCATCTTATTTCCACAATTTTCTGCACAATTATTTTTTATTTTGCATTAAAGAATTTACTATTAATACTCTTACTGTCATTTATACTAGACTTATATAAATACAAAGTGATTATTGGTAAGTTTTTCTTGGACATCAACAGAAAAAATACAGCAGATATCACTGGCTAGTCATTAGGGCTGAAGTAAAATGCGATATGCGATACCTTGTTAAAAAATGCGATATGCGATACGATATTGCTTAAAGTGTGTAAAATCAATTTCAATTATATTTTAAAATATTTAAAAATGAAAATTATATAACCAATTTGTTTCACATTCTTTCTCGGAAAAGAAAGAATCACTACAACTTCTGAAAGTGACCAGCAGTGTTTTAGCAGTACATAAAAAGTAATGTCATTTTAACATCAGTGTGAACATACAAAAAATTATTAATGACACAAATTTTATAACTTTGCTTTCCATACACTTTAAGTACTTCTTCATATACCACAGCAAAAACTATAGTCTGAGAAAGTTCAAACATGATTAAAGGCAAGTGAACAGTCAGTAAAAAGAAGAAAAATAAATACACGATTTACAAGCATAGATCAAATAAACCGTAGTATTCAGATACTGAAATTTAATTAAGTGTAAAATAACACTGCATAGTGTTCACTGTATGAATTAAATTGAGATTAATCTTTGTTATAGCTGTTTTGTTGTTTGATTAATATTAGTGACATTCAGCAGCACGTATTTACAGGCTGCTGTCCCTTTAAATCCGACTGCACGGATCCAGTATAATGATACACATCCGATTTCTTTCTCAGCTGTTTACATTCATTTAAAACATAACCGACTACGTTTACGAGAGTGATCGTCGAGACTGGCGCTTTTGACATAATTCTGTGTGTATGTGTCTGTTCAAACATGAGGAGGAGGAGATGTGAAAGACAAATCAACTCGGTCTGAAACGCATCTCTCTCTCTCTGTGTGTGTGCGCTTTGCATGTGTGCGGCAGAACTGAAGAGACGCTGTGTGAGATGCGGCTCGACATAATTCTGTGTGTATGTGTCTGTTCAAACATGAGGAGGAGGAGATGTGAAAGACGAATCAACTCGGTCTGAAACGCATCTCTCTCTCTCTCTGTGTGTGTGCGCTTTGCATTTGTGCGGCAGAACTGAAGAGACGCTGTGTGAGATGCGGCTCACGCTTCAGGTGGGAGTCAGACAGCAAGACGAGACGGCAAAGAGTCGTTTTCTGCAACTTATTGCACAACTCTTTTTAACATCAAGCAATTCTCTGCATCAAACTAAAGCTTTGACCTTTTGCAACGTTTTGATTTAAGTAGCCTATTATTAAAATGATTTAGATATCGCACACCCTTGCGATATGCATATTGCGATATTTACATTTGCGATATTTCGATATATCGTGCAGCCCTACTAGTCATTCAACAGCCAGGTAGACAATTAGTGAGATTGACTTGGTCTTTTTTTTTGGTATTTTTATTGGCGACCATTCACTTAGCATCCTGTGTTTTACCTGTTTGCATTGTAAAAATCTGTAGGAAAATTCACTTTAAAGGTGACATCATGAAAATCGACTTTTCCAGGTTTTATGTGCCATAATCAGGTCCCAGGTGTATCTACCAACCAAGAAAACTTGAAAAATATTAACCCAGTAACTTTGTTTTGGTAAGCCTTTTTCTGCAGGCGTCTAAAAAAATGAGCACGTCTGATTTCACTCCCCTAGTGACGTTGCAAAGGGATCTCATTATAATATTACCGCCCCTTAATCTGTAAGCTTCCACCCACGACGCCATCATTTTGATTTCACAGGCGACAACGGTGTACCAGTTCTAATGCCATGGCGAAAGTTCGAGCAAAGCTTGCTAACCGTTCTGTCTTTGGCTGCACAGATTATTTAGAGTCCCAGCCTCAGAGGAGACAAGACCGCAGTGGATTTATTGATTTATTTACTGTATATTGCTGCTGCAACACAGATCTAAAATAAACATGCAATTTATTTCTCAGCTGTTTACCTTCACAGACACAACCGACTGGTTTTGTAACTCGTGTGTGTTTTTAACGTAAACTTGTGTGTGAATGAGAACTTAGTTTAGTAACGTTACTCACATGCTGTGACAGACGCTTTCTGTCCATGTGCGCTCAGAAAACCGTATATCAGAAGTCTAAACTAAAATGGTTTAAAACTAGAGGTCGACCGATTGATCGACTGGCCGATTAATCGGCCGATTTTTGGCATTTTTTAATCAATTGGCATCGGCCGATTGTGCTGCAAATTAGACCGATTTATAGGCAGGCACATCTGCGGGCAAAGACATAAGTAAATACTTGACACAAAACATTGTGCAAAACACAGGGCTTAAATACTAGAAAAGGTAATTAGGGAGAACTAAAACAGGTGTGGAGCTAATTAATCAAGAACCATGGAAACTAATAGACAAGGGAACTCAGGGAAATGTGGAGACCGAAACAGAACATAACTGTGACAGTTATATAGTAAATTCTGTTGTTGTTTTTTTATAACGGTTTCATGATAAAACGTACACCGTTCAAACTAGGCTGCTTATGTTGAAGTGTTTGGGATGTGGCTTTTAATGATGAGACCTTTTTTGTAATCAGGCTCTCAAAAAGTATATAACAATTTGGATATAGATTTATCGGCCAACATATCGGTTATCGGCTTTCAAAAATAAAGAATAATCGGTTATCGGTATCGGCCAAAATTTTCATATCGGTGCATCCCGTTCACATATTCTGCATCACAGAAATAATAGGCAAATGGTTCAAATGGTTAAAGTGACTAAATTACTAAAAAGGAAAAAGTGTGTCATATACTGAATGAATAAGGATCACACACTACCAAAATTATAGGTTCTGGAATACTAGAAAAGGTAATTAGGGAGAACTAAAACAGGTGTGGAGCTAATTAATCAAGAACCATGGAAACTAATAGACAAGGGAACTCAGGGAAATGTGGAAACCGAAACAGAACATAACTGTGACAGTTATATAGTAAATTCTGTTTTTTTTTTTTTTATAACGGTTTCATGATTCTGTTCACATATTCTGCATCACAGAAATAATAGGCAAATGGTTCAAATGGTTAAAGTGACTAAATTACTAAAAAGGAAAAAGTGTCATATACTGAATGAATAAGGATCACACACTACCAAAATTATAGGTTCTGGCTCTGACTTTCGGCAACTAGCGTCCAGACCGCAAAATCAAGGCAAAAATCTCGGCAAAAGTTGCATAGCTTATTTCAGCTTTAAGTTAGCCCTCTTTGAAAAGTTGTTTCTCTAAATTCATCCTTGCTTTGTAACAAAATCACTGACCTAATACATTTCAAGACACTTACTGTCATACTTCATGTCTTTGAGCAGTGTTCCCTTTATTATGTTAAATTAATGCATATTTTTTGTGGTCACTATTACAGTTTTGGGCAATAAAAGTTCACAGTTGTTTAGTGTAATTATTGAATATTTATCGGTTATCTTAAGCATTTTTTCAGTTGTTCCAATTGTTAATATTAACTTTTTGAATGTATTATAAGTTGTCAAAAGTAGGGTTGCAAAGAGGCGGAAAATTTCTGGTAATTTTCTGGAAATAGTCCAGAATTTGTAGAAACTTTAAAGGATTTTTTTGGAAAAATTTTGGAAAGTTTCCAAAACTATTCCACCCCTTTGCAATCCTAGTCAAAAATGACTCACTATACAGTATACGGTGTCCTTATACTATGCGATATGTACTAAACTGTCTAGTGGATGAATTCAGTAAGATTATTTTGTCATCCAACATCAGAATCTGCTAGCCCCTATGTAAGGTAATATGTGACATTTGAGTGCATGAAATATCCTTTTCTTTTTGGAATTTTCACTGTGAACACTACTCAAACTCTCTACAAAGTGACATGGAATAGTGTGTATGTACGTGAATGTGAACGCATCTATAGTTTTGCAAGGTTATTAACTAGGCCTGCACAGAGCCTGACGTATTCCCCATCTTTGCATCTTCATTTATGGATTTGGTGGCGACTTTCTGGCTAACTGTAGCGTCGCAAGTTAAATTTGACAGATTTTCCCTACAATCATTTCAGAAAATGTGGAAAAAGTGTGTCGATTCCATTTGGACTTTGTTCTAACGAGATGGCTGAAATTCGTTTCTCAAATGGCTGTCGTTTGAAGCTCAACATGCCATTCTGGTCTGTTATAGGCTTTTTGTGTGTTTTTGATGACCGAGGTGTGACAGTCCCTTCCTGGGTGACAGATGGACTAGAATGTTCCTTTTCTTAAATGAAAGCTCTTTAAAACCCATCAGCCGTCCAAACTGATGTGTTAACAGAAGTCAAGCAGAATCAAGAGGGCTGGAGATATTTTACTAGAGTAATTCTGGCATGGTACACCAATTGTGTGGGGTCATTTAGTGGTGTTTTAGTCTGAAAGCACAGATCTGGAGCATCTCAGTGGTGATAACACATCACAGGACAGTCAGACCAAATTAAATCCACTGTCTTTAGAGAATACACACTCAGAAGCCAACCAAGCCAAGGACAGCATGGATTTTTTTGTGTGACTACTAAGACCACAGAGAGATTTTGTCATATTTCTGTATTTGTTACATGAAACCTTACATATTTTGGGTTGGTTGTTTGGAGTACTAGTTGGCTAGTTGCTTTTCAGGAGCCGTGTTCCAGAAACCTCCTTCTATCTTCTTAGAAACTATAGAATTTAGAAACTTGGTCAAGAATTAAGACATTTCTATAATACAGTTAGACAAGTTCATGGTCAAGTCCACTAATAAAACTATGAATATAATACTTTTTATTGTGCAAAAGTTTGAGAGCCTTCATAAACAAAAGCGCTTTGAATTGAAGTCTGTAAAATTTAATTTTCTTGAAGTTTGCTGAAGGTCAACTTGCTAATGGGAATTGATTTTGAGAACTTCTCAGAGAGGGTGTTAGTATCCCAACAGTTACTGCTAAAGCGCAACATGCCATCTGCATGATAAAATCATCTGAGAACTTGCTTTAATTGAATTTTCTTGGATTTTTAAAAATAATACCTCCTAAAGCTAAAAATCATAAGAATTAGTTATGCACCATTTAAAGGGATCATATGATGCGATTTATTCCTTCGTCGAATCCGCCGGCCACCGCTCACTCAAGGACGCCGTGTGTGACGTTGTGTGACGCATTTTATGGAAGACTGTTTCCTGAACCTGCAGAGTAGCATACAATGGGTCTGTGCTCAAAGGCTGTTCTATAAAGTGGGGCAGTTCCAACTTTGCAAGGAAAGTCTGGCGCTTCTGACTCACAGTCTGTAAGTACATTTTTTTTATTTAAAGAATTTGCCACTGACGATTCAAATGTGAGTTTTGGGCAGTGTAGAGTAGCGCTTGTTGTTTGTCATTTTTCCGATCACAAATGCAGACATGGTTTTATGTTTACGCGGCGCGATGCAACGCAACGCGTAAAAAGCCTCGTTTATAATGGGTTTTAATGTTTCACAGTGTGGTAAGGGGCCTAACATTTCCATCACACGCTTGAGGTATTCGGCCAATCACAACGCACTGGATAGCTGGCCAGTCACAGCTCACCTCGCTTTTTCAGACCGATGAGCTTTGTAAAAATCGACACGTTTCAGAAAGGCGGGGCATAGAGGAGAAACAATAATGTACAGTATGTGGAAAATAATGTTTTTTTTTTAACCTTAAACTGCATAATGGACGAAGCAGAGTCCAGCCCGGGGTCGTCACATGTGGTTGCCGCAAGCCCGCCGGCCGCTCCTTCGTCGAATCCGCCGGCCACCGCTCACTCAAGGACGCCGTGTGTGACGTTGTGTGACGCATTTTATGGAAGACTGTTTCCTGAACCTGCAGAGTAGCATACAATGGGTCTGTGCTCAAAGGCTGTTCTATAAAGTGGGGCAGTTCCAACTTTGCAAGGAAAGTCTGGCGCTTCTGACTCACAGTCTGTAAGTAAATTTTTTTTATTTAAAGAATTTGCCACTGACGATTCAAATGTGAGTTTTGGGCAGTGTAGAGTAGCGCTTGTTGTTTGTCATTTTTCCGATCACAAATGCAGACATGGTTTTATGTTTACGCGGCGCGATGCAACGCAACGCGTAAAAAGCCTCGTTTATAATGGGTTTTAATGTTTCACTGTGTGGTAAGGGGCCTAACATTTCCATCACACGCTTGAGGTATTCGGCCAATCACAACGCACTGGATAGCTGGCCAGTCACAGCTCACCTCGCTTTTTCAGACCGATGAGCTTTGTAAAAATCGACACGTTTCAGAAAGGCGGGGCATAGAGGAGAAACAATAATGTACAGTATGTGGAAAATAATGTTTTTTTTTTAACCGAAAATAATGTTTTTTTTTTAACCTGCATAAACACATTTCATTACACCAAATACTCCAAATAATGTTCTTTTTAGCAACATCATATGACCCCTTTAAACAAAACAAATTAGGAAATCTTGCTTGACATGCATGCAAATTTTTTTGTATTTTCTATTTTATTTGAAAACTAAGCATTTTTATCTCTGAAATGTTCTGCTACTAGCTAAATCAAGTGACCTAAAGAAAGTTGTTAGTAAAAAGCATCGCTAAAACCAAAGCAGGGATTTAGAGACAATGCCGTGTTTGTGAACTGGGATGAAAGCAGGAAACATGACACTTTTACAAGATGGGATTCAGCCCAATAAAAACTTTTAGTGGTAAGCCATGTGACCAAACCAGCCCTGTGTTAACCTTCCACCGTGGTTCCCTTCGTCTCTATTTTCACTGCACTGCTGTCTTTCAGCAGCAGGTCTGGCCTAAACAGCCTTGTGAAACCTGAACCCGGTCTGCTGCTCAAAGCCGGCACATGCTCGCAGTCTTTGGTGTGCAAACACTCCTAAACCCGAGAAGGAGTTATAAGGATATATCATCTGTATCTTCAAATCCTGGTTCATGCTTTGTTGTTCTGCTGTTCTTAGGACATAAAGTAGGGCTGGCTAAAAAAATTGATTTTATCATCTTAATTTGAACTTCTTGGTATCGGTTTTTAAAATCCCAAGTTTTAAATTCTATGCCAGTGTTTCCTAAACCACATTTCACCACAGCACTGCAGAGTTTAAATGTTCCCTTCGTCTCTATTTTCACTGCACTGCTGTCTTTCAGCAGCAGGTCTGGCCTAAACAGCCTTGTGAAACCTGAACCCGGTCTGCTGCTCAAAGCCGGCACATGCTCGCAGTCTTTGGTGTGCAAACACTCCTAAACCCGAGAAGGAGTTATAAGGATATATCATCTGTATCTTCAAATCCTGGTTCATGCTTTGTTGTTCTGCTGTTCTTAGGACATAAAGTAGGGCTGGCTAAAAAGATTGATTTTATCATCTTAATTTGAACTTCTTGGTATCGGTTTTTAAAATGCCAGTGTTTCCTAAACCACATTTCACCACAGCACTGCAGAGTTTAAATGTTCATGAGTTCAGAAATCATTCTAATATACTGATTTGATGCTCAAGAAACATTTCTTACTATTATCAATGTTGAAAACAGTTGTGCTACTTCATATTTTTGTGGAAAAACCATGATACTTTTTTTTCTCCAGAATTTTAAAAGAACAGCATTTTTTTGAAATAGAAATATTTTGTTACATTATAAATGTCTTGACTGTCACTTTTAATAAATGTAATGCATCCTTGCTGAATACAAATATCAGTTGAGATATTATAGTATCAAATCGATATTATAACTGAGAAATGCCCAAATAAACCAGAATGGAATCAGAATTAGAATTAATTTGGAGCAACATGAATAAATTATGAAAGAATTTTCATTTTTGAATGAACTGTCCCTTTAACATCCCATGGTGTAAACGCTTGAATATTATTATTTTAAGATTGAAATGTGGGATTTATGGAGCGACAGAGATGGATAGCTGAGCTAAAAGTCTTGGTTTGCATGTATCCATTGCTCTCCTCCCCATCCGAGTGAAATCCCATGCAAGGCGCACCTGTCCCAGCTCAGACGGCCCACTATCTTTCAGACGCTGTGAGCGACAGCTGTGGTTTGCTGCTGCACGTAGAGACTATTTATAGTCCGTTGCCGGAGCCACTATAATGAGCTTCAGCCCGATGGTGGAGGGAGAAATCTGGATCCCCGTTGGGACTCGAGACTCCAAGGTGCTTCCGAACGTGTATGTTGCTATGCATTTTGTCTCGGCTCCAAGCACGGAGAGGGTGGGACGTTGGCACTAGACAGCTGAGTGTGTAAACGAGGACTTGCACGAGTCTGGCTCCGTGATGTGGGTCATTAAACAGGGAGCGAAAGAAAAGGGATGATCCCTTCTCCTGCCTCCCTCATGTTTAGCACCTGCTGTATCTGGCCGCATGTCTGTGTTTACTCTCGATCCGGTGGGACCTCAGAGCTACCCATGCTGCATCTCAATCAGAGTCGCGCATAGATTGACAATGTTTCTCTGGGAAATACCACGCCAAAGTTGACCAAGGTTCAGGGCTGCGAAAACAGGCTACTTTTAGAATGGGAAACTAGTGTGTGAAATACTGTGTAGTATGTACTGTTCTGCCTACTATTTTATATAAAAATACCATGTGAAATGTTCTGCTATGGTAAATATTACAAACGTAGTACGCTACATTGTCATTTGACCACACTAGCGTACCTGCAATTTTCTAAAAACAGTATGTGAAACAGTGTTCAACAGTAGACGTTACGAACAGTCGTCACTGCTTCTTTGACCACTTGTGTTTTGCACACTATTCAGTGCATACTGTACATACTAGTTACATACTGCGTTGTCACTTGTCCTCACTAGTGTGCAGCACACTATGCAGTATGTCCTGTGTACTTGCTGGCTGCAAGTATACTATGTAAAGTAGGGATGTTCATTTTAACCGGGTAAACGACGATAAGAATTTTGACCGATTAATTTCAGTTAAACGGTTTAAAAAGTCATTTAATTATTTATTTTTTTCAGTAATTTATCAAAATAATTAAATCGGTTTGCTTGCTGCATGGTTAAAATACGCTACGCGTATAAGAAAATGTGTTTTTTAGGGGGGAAAAAACATAAGTCGCGTGCGTCTAAGTCGCATTTTATTATTTCATTCAGAAATAGGCCTAATGCCGACGCGAAATGTTTACAAACATTATAATAAACACTGTAAACATAGCTAGGCTATTTTAGTTCCCCTCACTCCACAACAAATCCTTTCAATTAACAGTATTTAGAAAAGAATTAAAAATATAAGAAGCTATAGCAATATAAATGACAAGCCAAAACAAATTTATTTAGGTTCAAACGAAACTGAAACCGACGTTCGGTCTCTCATTCCACACAAAATCAAATGTTTCCATATTCGCGATGTATTTGAATGGCAAATTATTATTTATTATGTACTACTCGCGTTCCAATATCCACGTAAAACAAAATGTTTTGCATAACATCACGGCGGTACAGTGATAACACTTAACCTTAACGTCTTAACAGATTTTACTACATATTTTTTTCCCCCATATATTTGACTGACTGTATTTTATTATGATAATGAACAAGCTGCATTGTCAAGGTAGCAATGCTTAACTGTGCGGCGCCAGTGCAATCACTTGAATTTTTAGGCCTATTTCGTGGAAGAAACTAGCCTACTCCTATTAGTCCTAAAGATGATCGGAATTGTAAAAGGTTTGCCTTTATATGTGTACATTCACAATATATATATATAGCCTAGCTTTATTATGTTTTTCTCCGCTTGCAGAAGCGCTGCAAGTGTGTGATGTGATACTGTATGAAGACCATGTGAATCCTCATGTTCTGTTGTTTGCTGCTTTTTGCGCATGTAAAATTAATCTCCGGGAAGTAAATGTTAGTGTTTTTTAACGGGTCACAGACATTTATCCTTTCTAATTTAATTCAATTCTAATGTAAAATAATATTGTCTGTTAACAATCGGTTAACGAGCGTCGGTTGTCGGTTAGGAAAAATAACCGAAATTAACATCTCTAATGTAAAGCAGTTTTCAACAGTAAAAACAAACAGTAGTATGTAGGGCTGGGCGATATGGCCCAAAAATGATCAAAAAATGTTTTCATATCAGTCGAGATCGATATTTATCACGATAAATGTCAAATTTTTCGTGTTCAAGTTTAAAGGCAAATTTTTCCTCCAATGTGAAAGTTGTAAAAACCAGATGGTTAATCTTTATGGTCAGAACATTACAAACACATCATGTTTTAATTTTCTTAGTTCTGTATGTTCTAATGAGTAATATTGTTTCAAATCAAAAAACAGGTTTGTGTTGCCTGATAATATTAATAATAATATAAAACATTTTTGTCTCTTAGAAATACACATTTGATTGTAGCTTGAGTTAGGATGCAGATGTAGATTTATGTTCATTATCAAAATAAGTAATATCTATAAAAATTGCAGCAACCTAATTTTTATGGTGAAATTTAATTATTCTGATTGTTTGAGTTTTTCTTTTTTTTTTATTAACCATTGGTCTTCCATAGTAGCATACATTTAGATCCTGATAATCACAGTTAAAACCACAAATATAACACCTCAATACCATGGTAAAAATGTAATATGGTTTTTAGGTATTTGTATGAAAAACAGTATAAATAAATTTAGTATAAATGCATAAACGCCATAGATTAATCATAAAAAATACTGTAATTATATTCTATTACTCCTCCTTCAATACATTTAAAACATGTCTACATTAATAATATAATAAAATTCGACACAAATACCCACATTTCTGACACAATACCATGGTGCAGTTAGTGCTACTACAGTAAATCTATTTTAAATGATGGCGATTTGTAGATTAAAAAGCCTTCCGACTATATCGTTGCGCAGTGTTTCGCCTGTTTGTCAGCGCTGTATCATCTGGCTGTTAACTGAGTTATTTGTGTTTCTCGCTGAATGCAAGCGCTTCACACTAAATCTCACAACACTGTTTAGTGTCGCGCGAGAGATTCATCGGTAAACGCATCTGCTAGTGAGCTTGCGCCGCGCCGCTGTTTGAACTTTGATCTGAGCGGATAAATGAACCGAGTGGTGCGCTTTCTTGGTACGAAACATTATATCGAACGTTTATCGACCTCTTGTTGCACGATTATTATCGTTATCGATTTATTGCCCAGCCCTAGTAGTATGCTATATTGTCTCTTGATTTCATTTGTGTTTATACAGTACTGTGAAATTTTTCTTAAAATATTAAGTGAAAGAGTCTTCAGTAGTACATGTTACAAATGAGCGTACACTGCATCATTGCTTGGCACACTATGCAGTAGGTACTGTACATGCTACCTGTTATTTAAAAAAATAGCATTTGAAACAGTAGTACACTACATTATTGCTTGTCCTTACTAGTGTGCGGTATACTATGCATTATGTATTGTATAGTGTCTCTGATTTTCTAAAAATAGTATGTAAAACAGTCCTCCAACATTACAAACAGTGGTATGCTACATTGTCACTTGAATTCACTAGTAGTGGTTGACCGATAATGTTTTTTTGACAGCCGATGCCGATATATTGGAAAGCAGGGTGACCGATGGCCGATATAAAGCAGATATCATTTTATTTATTTAAATTAATATATAAGAAATTTGAAATCATTTGACAATTGATTAAAAAAATAAGAGTTTAAAGTTTGTCCATCGCGTGTTTCAATGAACACATGCACATCACATGCACACTTCACAACACAAGATCTCACAACTGGATCCGACTAAGTTTGCAAGGTTTTTGAAATTAGATGTTTATAGATGTTTATTAAATGATATAAATGCGTATTTGCTGAATGCTGACGTCAAAAACAAGAAAGTATTATAATGTTTGCCTTTCTATTACTAATAATATAAAAACAAACGTTATAAGGCTTTTTGTATCCATTTTAATTCCTTTGTATAACCTTTCTATCTGATAATTAGACAGACTTATATCCGTATTTAGACAGAACTGTTAATGACAACAGCGAACAAGAGGGAGAATGTGAGCACTGCGTTCAGGCGCTGCCGTTCTCAGCGCAGTCAAAATAAAAGTCTGGCACGTCGTCAAAATACAAGTCCCACCTGGAACGCATCGGCCAAACAGGAAAAAGTTAATCATTATCAAATCCATTAATTTTGCACCTGATTCGGTAGTGATATCATCTCTAGCATCCGTCCTGTTGTGTTGGTGGCATTTACTCTGCTAAACATGCTAACATCTGTCGTTAGTCTCTCACTGTCACAGACGTGATTAAGAACGTCTCCTTCCTCCCAGCTGTTCTGAGGTATCATACACACTCCTGTGTGCGTATTAAGTGTCAGTCGTTCATTAGCAGGTTTTAATAGATGAGGTGAATTTATTAAAGCTATTAGCAGACTCAGCGGTGGATCAACCTCATGCAGGCATATTGATTTAGACTACTGCTCTCTCTCTCCTGTTTTCCCTCACAGCATGGAGCTGCTAAAACAATATTTTCATGGCGTCAAAACCACAGCTTCCATTAGACCCTTAATAATATGAAATTTAATAGACCCTAGTCAGAGTAGACAAGCATATTTATTTTGTAGGAATGCAGAGTCGAATTCGCCATTTTAGTCTCTATGTTTTAAGCTTAAATTGTAGAAACCTCAGTTTTTTTATTGGAAATGTATTTATTTTATTATTATATTTATTAATTAATATATATATATATATATATATATATATATATATATATATACAGCACTCATTTGACTTTTACCTGGCGCTGAAGTGAAGTTGGAGCGTGCATCTGAAACGTCTCGTTTGATGTGCTCGTAAAGACGTTCTTCGACTGAATAAATGCACTTCTTGTCAAGAGAAAAAGTGATAGAAACAGCAGTTGTGAGAGGGGTGGCCAACACTAGCTCCGTCCCTGCATTAATTGCATTAAATATTTTTAACGCGTTAAACTGAAAAAATTAATCGCCTAATTTTGACAGCACTACAACACACATCAGCAACACGTAGAACACAAAATATATATAAAAGAGTTAGTGTGTCGTCTTACCAAATTTAAAAAATGCATCTCATACATTTTTTATGCACTTTGGAAATTCCCAACCTGCCATTTTTATGCAATTTCCCAATATTTGCATAAAAGTACATGGATGGAAATGTAGCTAATGTGATTAAATACGGGGAAGTTTTTTTTAGAATTGTAGAACTCTACTATTTTTTCTTCTAATAATTTTTTTAACATTTCATTAAATTTTTTTTTATGGCTCATCTGGAAATGTATACAGTAAATGTGCATGTCTTCCTGATGAATAAAACATATATCTGCCTCAAGCGATCATATTCATTTTTTATATGCACTTTGGAAATTCCCAACCAGCCAAGTTTATGCAATTTCTCAGTGTTTGCATAAAAACACATGAATTGAAACCTGCAAACTGGGTTTCTGATACACATCTTGAGGCATTCATCAAATTCTCATTTTCGTTCACGTCAAATTTATGTGCATTAAGGTCAATAAGAAACTCACAACCTTCTAAAGAGAAGAGAAGAAATAACCACACAAAATTAAATTTCTCCCTCTTTTTATTTCCTCAGAGTTGGGTTCACTTTCCTGGGATGACCTGGAGAACGATCTTCCAGATGAGCTGATACCTAACGGAGACCTGGGGCTGATGTCCATGTCCTCTAACGGTGGGGCTACAGGTACAGGCAGTCATGGCCCCATGGTCCCTGACGCTGCTGCCAAGCACAAGCAGCTCTCCGAGCTTCTGCGGCCAGGAAGCAGCGCTGGGATGAACTCGGCCAGTCCGCAACCCGGCGGCATCGGATCTCAGCTGGGCGGGCGTGGAAAGAGTCCCATGGGCCAGGGCTCCCCTTCCCACCCCTCTCAAACACAGAAACCAGGCGGCACTCCTGGGACGCAGGGCAATAATGCTGGCTCAGCTGGCATGGGACTCAGCACAGGATTTAACCAGGCCATGCTGAACAGCAGCATGATGGGACAGAACGTGGGCGGACAGCCGGGTCAGGTGATCAATGGGACTCTCGGCTCTGTAGGCCGCGGTCGAGGAGCACCTGGGATGCAGTACCAGGGTGCTGGCATGCAGGTGGCACCTTCTGTAGGGGCGGGAGGAGCAGCGGGGGTGGCGGCACAGGGAGGAGCAGGGAGTGTCCTGGCAGAGACACTCACACAGGGGGCACAGCAGATGGGCATCAACACCCAGCAAGCCAGCAATATCAACAAGGTGAGATGGCCAGTTTCCTTTGCTGTGGTTTCAGCCGTTTAGAATTCAGAGTTGTGAGAAGATTTGAGATGATGCGAATGAAAACGGTCCCTGATGAATATCCCTATTATCAATTCATGTATATTAATGCAAATTTTGACATATTGTATATAAACCCTGGTTGGAAACAGCATATTTAAAAAAAAAAATTTTTAATTGCACATAAAAAATATATTCCGTAAGAAGACGGAATATATTTAACGTATAATTACCTAGTTGTGCATCACAGAAATCATGTAACTTTACCTGAGGTCATGTCACTGAATTATTTGCCCAGATGACTTTCCAGAACATACTGACACAGTCATAAAGCATCTGCTGCTAATTGCTAGCAAGCATAAAGTTTGTCCGAGTGTTTTGTTTGCTCGCTATAAACCGCAAATAATTGATTTATTAAAATAGCGGTGGTCGCTTCATCAGTGGCTACAACTTCCTTTTCTGTTTTTCTCTGACTTACCCAGAAATAACAATTTTGTTCCCAATGGAATGGAAATGCTGCGTTATTCGCAAATATTTTTTGCAATATTCTGCTTTTTTTCCAATTCAGTTTCTAGCCAGTATTTTTGTTTTATTTATTTTCGTTGTTGTTATTAACTAAAACCATTCAAATATTTTCATCGGATATCGTCCTCTTTTGGAAGGCCAAACAAAGTAGTTTCGCTTTCACAACGAATCACACAGTGCCTTCACGACATGGTGGCGGCGGCAACAACAATACTACAACGAGAATACAAGTTACGCCTTCTTTCTTTGCGTGAATATTTGGGCGGCGTTATGCAAATCTTCCCACATAGTGACGTAGACATGTGGGGGCGTGTTAGAACGAGCCGCTTTCTTAACTTTTATAAAGAATATCTCTTTGGATTTGAGACTTTAGTCTTTGCAACTTTACAGATCTTCTTTATGCACCAAGATCTTGTAACACTCCAAAGAGAAAGGAAAAATTGAAATCGCATCATATGACCCCTTTAAACCAAGCGCACACTGTGCGATGTTGGCCACAATTTGGTCAGCTGAGACAAAATTTTGTAAATCCTAAAAGATTCCTCCAATCCTTGGCTAAAATCTGTAGTCTTTGATCGTTAGTTTGACATGTTCACCGACAGCTGTTTACTGGCCGTTGCGAACAGATTTTTACCTCCGACGAAATTCTGGCAGTGTCACAAGATTTGGCGCACAGTCCTGCAATGTGACTTCTACGACGAACATCAAACTCTTCATTTTTTAAGACGAATTAAGCCACTCTGGGTAATATAAGTTATGACCGTTATGTTTTGTGAAATCTGTTTCATGTCTTTTTTCATCGCTCTAGTATTGTGGTGGAATCCGATCGGTGTGTAAATCAGGTCGTGTGTCCAGTTTGATCTGTCAGCACAGCAGCAGACGGACTCACATTATCACTCTCTATCTAGAGCTGCGCTTTGCTGCCTCATTGTTTGATTGCATGACTCATTCCTGCACTTGTGTTTTTTATTAGGCTTAAATGCTTGTGTTACGAGAGCGGTTGCATGCCAGAACGCTCTTAAACTCTGCCATTTGTTTGAAGGCCTGCCGATCACGCCAGCCGCAGAATTATGCTTGATGGGAAGGCAAATGAAAAGCTCTCAGTGTAAAGTGCCATGTTACATGCATACACATCTCATCTGTGCTCCATGCAAATTTGATGAACAAAACTCGGTTCTATGATAGATGGTTTAGTGACTGATGGGGTCTGAAAGCAGCACTCGGATGTCAGAAATGGCAGGTGTGTGCATTTGTATTATGAATTAAAATCCCTTTGCGGGATTTTAATGAGTAATTTTTAAGAAATTACTCATTACACCGCCCTGCATCATATTTGCTGAATGAAATCCAATACTTCTTTTTTTTTACTAACACATGCATTTTGATTATTACAATTTTATTAAAATTTCATTATCATGGAATTCAGGAAAAATTAAATATAGGACATGGAAACATATTTCATAGTGCCCTAAAAATGTAATTTTTTATTAAGCTTTTAATAAATTGTTGTTGTAAATGTTTCATGATTTCAATTAATTAGACATGATTTTTGATTATTCAAAATGAATTTAGCCATTAAAATGGAGTCCAGAAAAGAAAAAAAATAAATGCAAGGCATGCAATTTGTTGAAAAATAAAATGGAACCTGGGAAAAATGAAACAGAATTTGGGAAAATATAAAACACATTTCATAGGGCCCTAAAAATTTTGTTTTTGCTAAACTTTGAATGAATTGTTGTTTAATTGTCTAAGTTTCATGATTTCTAATAATTAGACATGCTTTACAATTACTAAAATTTTATTAAACCATTAAAATGTCCAGAAAAATGTAAAATAGGGAAAAATGGAATCCAGAAAAATTCAAACAAAACCAAACAAACAAACAAAAAATGGAATTTGGGAACTTTGGGGGGAAAATTTTTTTTGACATTAAATTGAGTATTTGAACATAATTTTTCCAATACTTTGAAGACTGTTAAATTATACTATTTAAATTATAATAATATAATATTATAATTTAAATGATACTATTTTAAGTACTATTTTTTGCTGACATTTTTGACATTAGAGTTGCTTCTGTTATTTTGATAAGTGCATTAAAGCTGATATATATATATATATATTATTTGAAAATTCTTCATTCTTATTTTGCTGATCATAGTTGTAGCTGGAAGCTGGTGTTGTCAGATGGGGGCAATGTTTTCTGGCCTCTGGTTTAACAGGACACCACCAGGAAGCAGTTGTGCCCTTTCGGTGTCATGTAGGCAGTTAAGAGCTCTCATCATACAAGTGTCTCATCTGGAGTGGCTTTTGACCCATACAGCTCACTCTTTTCAGCTCCATGTTTATTTCACATCGAACAAATGGTAAAGCAACACCTGTTCAGGCCTAATTGAATCATCTGTAGTACCCGCTAGTCCATCCAGTTCACCTTTCACAGTTGCATTGGCATGCCTTTTTTTTGGATCCGGTTCCATCTTGCTGCAGTTTTAAGAGGTAGTGAATTCAGTATTTTTTTTTTTTTTTTTTTTAAGTTGCAGCTTTAAAACAATAGGACATTTTAAAGTCAGTGACGGTACATGTATCTTGACTGTATGTAACATTTGTGTATAATAGTGTCCAGCTACAATGAAAGGTTTAATTTATTGAGAAATAAATGGTGTAATTAACGACAACTTATATTATTGTTGACAGCAACACCTGATAACTTTCTGTTTATTGTAGGCAAGCTGCAGTTTTGTGTCTTGCTATTTTAAATGTTCAAGCTTTTTAAAATCAGATGGATTCTGATTGGCTGTCAACTATTTGACCGATATATATATTTTTTTGATTGCCGATGCTGATATATCAGGGTGGCTAATGGCTGGTATAAAGCCGATAAATATGATAAGTCGCAAATGCGACTGAAATGGTCGCACTGTCGAGCCCTGTAATGAAATCGAAGTACAAGTCTTGCATCTGATGCATCAGTCAAACAGAGAAATGTATTGATGCTGATAATGAAAAAAATGCAGATATATCGTTCAGTTACTACTTTCAAAGTTTTTGTCACTCATTAGCTAGAAAAAACAACAACTTTTCAAACATTTTCAAAACAATAGCAAAGGCGAAGCTTGATGACGCTACGAAGGAGGATGAGGCAATGAATAAATTTTTTTATTACCTGTACTTTCCACAGTTATTCAAACAGCGAATAAATTATAAAGAGAATGAGAGCAAAGAACTTACATTGTCAAAGAACATTATGACTGACTTAAGTCTAGTGCGAGTTTAAAGGGGTCATATGATGTTGCTAAAAAGAACATTATTTTGTGTATTTGGTGTAATGAAATGTGTTTATGCGGTTTAAGGTTAAAAAAACATTATTTTCCACATACTGTACATTATTGTTTCTCCTCTATGCCCCGCCTTTCTGAAACGCGTCGAATTTTACAAAGCTCATCAGTCTGAAAAGCGAGGTGTGCTCTGATTGGCCAGCTATCCAGTGCGTTGTGATTGCAACAATACTACAGCGAGAATAAAAGTTACGCCATCTTTCTTTGCATGAACATTTGGCCGGTGTTATGCAAATCTTCCCACATCGTGACGTAGACATGTGGGGGCGTGTTTAAATGAGGGGGCGTGTTTAAATCGCATCATATGACCCCTTTAAGCACTCTCAGAAAAGTCTCAGTAAAGCTGTCTATTCACAGTTTGATGAATGAATCTCTTGCTTCATACGTACATCTCCACTTTGTTGTTTATGATGAGAGAATTTGCGTGAGAGCTTAATTCAGTCAGCGAGTGCGTGCACTGAACAAAAAACTCATCTGAACGCCTCTGATTGGCCACTGCATTCATAAGCTCAAAGGACTTGCGTGTGATTGGTTATAATGCGCAACACTGTAAAAACACGTAAAAAAATCATGGCGCAACATTGAGCAGATCTAAAATTTAATGCTGCGGTCAACACTTTTGATTTCATTTTCATTTTATTTGCCACAGCCTTAACGGATTTAGTTTAACTGTGCAGCAGCATTTGTGTTGTGTGTTGTCATAGTTTCTATAAGCGGAAACTGAGGACAGTGCGGATTTTATGTCATTGATAGGCAACAATGACCAGGGACGAGTCATTATTTAAAACTGGAATTTCTCTGGATTTACAAATCCTTGGGAACTTTTGGGATAACGTAAGTAAACAACTGAATGAAATATATCACACTGCATTGTGTGCGTGCAAGTAGTTTTTGAATATTTTATTATGAAAATCTTAAATATTGTGCCTTTAAGAGTTTCACGTGAGGGTGAAAAAGTGTCTTGTAGCAGTTGCAAATTTCTTCGATGTCCCAGTGACAAATAACAATGTGGTGAATAAGTGATTCTGGATGTCGGTGTGAAGCAGAGGACACGAGCGAGGAAATCCTGGGCACGGTGCAGATCTGCTGGGAGAGTGAATCCTGGCTGCTCCGACAGAGAGATAATGTGTGTGTGTGTGTGTGTGTGGATGAGTAAGCACAGAGAGCAGCAGGAGAAGTGTGTTGGTGTGCATGAATGAGTGAGCAGAGGGGTGGAAGAGGGACGGCCGGTGCGTGTGCCACTCAGCTGGCCTCTTTTATCTGGTCTGCTGGAGCGATGTCAACAGAGGAGAGCGGGCGGCCGGCACGCTGCTGGAGATCAGCACAGACACACACTTGTGCAGTGTTGGGGAAAGTTACTTTTAAAAGTAATGCATTACAATATTGCGTTACTTCTAAAAAAAGAAACTAATTACGTTACTTAGTTACTTTTTATTGAAAGTAATGCGTTACGTTACTTTTGCGTTACTTTTTAAATCTGGGCTGGGCTTGCTTGTTTGCTTTTAATATAAAAAGTTCTATTTTTGGCAAATGTAAAAGCCCTTTCACACCAAAAGCCTCAGGCTGAAGGAAATGTAAATTCACGTCTGTACAGTATACACAGAAGAAGAAAGTCCAAGAAATGTTAGTTTATCTTGTGTAATTTTTGCTTGTAATAAATCCAAAATGTAAAAATTTATAATCTACTACACTTTCCTGCAACTCTGTAGTTTTAAATGTATGTGTTAATAATATTCAAGTGTTATTAAATTATTAGTGTAATCTAAATGTAAAAAATTAGAAATTAAAAAAAACATTTGACTGATATGTTAAATTAAATATATATAAATCAAAACCACATTTTACCTGTATATTATGCATTCCTATCAGTTCATATAGATTTTTTTTTATTATTAATTTATCTGTTAATGTACGGTAACATTAGTGAAATTTTGTCAACAAAAATTTACCAAAAAAAGTCTACTGTCAATAGTGTAGAGAGGCATGAAGCACAGCTCACACAAAAGTCACTTTCAAAGAAAGATAGTCAGCTGTTACTGGTCAACATGGCACATTCACATGACCAGCCTACGAAATTTACAGGGGAAATCTTTCTCCCTCACGCAAAATTCCCAATCATGTGGGTTCCTATTCAGATGACTGGATTTCACCTTTGAAAACAATGCTAATTTATCATTTACTGCAGTAACAGTGATCCTAATAAATCGTTTGTTTACCAGATGTCATTTTAGAAATGAGATCCTGTGTCTGAATCTCCTGATGTCTCCTCTGACATGATGTTTCCGGTTTTCTTTGGTTTGTAGATGGGCATGGCAGGTGGCAACAGTCCGTTCGGTCAGTACCAGAGTGGAGGGCAACAAATGGGCACAACTGGCGTGAATGCTCAGAATAAAGGTGCCCTCCCCAACAGCCTGCCCCAGTTTCCAACTGACCTGAAGGGAGCGACGGTCACCAGCGTGCCAAACATGGTGAGTTTCCCATCACGCACACTAACAGGATTGAGCTGGCAGGTGAAAGCTGACTCTGTGACGCCGTGGCCGCTTCTCTCGCCCGTAGCCCCAGCAGCAGCAGCAGGTGTCGGTGGGGATGGTGGCAGGTCAGGGCGTGTCCACGGGCCCCATGGCCGACCCGGAGAAGCGCAAGCTGATCCAGCAGCAGCTGGTCCTGCTGCTCCATGCCCACAAGTGCCAGCGGCGCGAGCAGGCCAACGGTGAGGTGCGGGCCTGTGCGCTGCCCCATTGCAGGACCATGAAGAACGTCCTCAACCACATGACCCACTGCCAGGCCGGCAAATCCTGCCAAGGTGAGTCCACGTTAAACGCCTTGAGCTCAAACGCTTGCCCACATTTGGCTTTTCCACATGATTCACATGATTCTTTGACCTCAACGTGAAAAGTTGTGCAGATAGTGTTGCAGAAGGGCGTAATTATACAGTAAGCGTATTTTGTGCGTATATATATATATATATATATATATATATATATATGTTTTTTTTTAATGATTCTTGTTCCTTAATTGTACAATTAAAAATTATTTTAGTAATGGTGACGAAGAAATATTTGGGAAAAAATGAAAGTTCCTGCAGTTCCTTTGCCAAATAAATTTAAAACAATTCTCGCAAAAGGTGTGTTGCACCTTGCATACAAGTTAATATTATTAATATTGTATTTATTAATGTTAACATTGTTCATATTTTAGTAATCAATATTAATCCTGTAGTACATAGTAAGAAAAAAATGCAAAACGAAAATTTGGTAACATTAATTTATTTTTATACAAATACCACTGACATAATGTGAATTTTATGTTTATTCATTTATAAATAAAATTTAAAAATAATTTATGAAATTATAAATATTAAGAAAATATTTCAAATGCATATAAAATATTTTATAAATATATTTTACTATATATATTGTAATTTTTTTCAAAATACCACTGACAAAATATGCATTTTATTTTTATTAATGTATAAGTTAAATATATTTATGTAATATGTTTATGAATAATTGTTTATACAATTCTTGCAATTACAATATACAATAATTTATAATTAATACAATTGTAAGTAATAAAATATTTATTCAAAATAAAAAACCTATGTTGCTAATGGTTCTTTCTTTTTCTTTCTTTCTTTCTTTCTTTCTTAATAAACACACCACATTTTAGTTGCTTATATTTTTTTAATATTTTCAATATATTTTATTGTTTTTTAAATTTATTTATACATAATTTAATAAAAAAATATAATGTACATTATATCAATGGAATTTTATTAAATGTTATTTTGCTCGTTTTATATGAAGATATGAATTTACACAATATTCATATGCATTATTTATACATAATTTAATAAAAAAATATAATGTACATTATATCAATGGAATTTTATTAAATGTTATTTTGCTCCTTTTATATGAAGATATGAATTTACACAATATGTTTCTTTTGGTTCTCTTTTATATTATATTATATTGTTGTCATACAATATATGACAATGTTTATTAAAACAAGTTGAAGTTAGCAAGAGCTTGAAACAAGTTGGATTTGGAACAGGAGTTGCGTGAAGAACGAGTCTGGTGCAGAGAGAGAGAGAGAGCGCGTGTGTGTTTTAGAAGTCTTTGAGGAGTGTCTGCTGTGTTTTGTGGGTTGAGGTGTGTGTTAGTAGACCTGTCTGTTCTGTGTTTAGTCTCAGCGTGAGCCGTAATGAGATGCTTTTGTCCTGATGTGGTGTTTGCAGCATTGTGTGCGTCTTTGCGCTTGTCAAATGGAGCAGCAGCACTACACTCTAGTGTACTACTAATTTATATAGCTAGCTATTAGAATAACATCCGATTTAATGACACAGACATTCGAAAGGCACTCCATTGAGGTTTGTTACTGCCACAACAATGGATCTGAATTATTACGTTGTGAACACCTTTGGGTTCACAGCCAGTAACGTTTCATTCGCTCACACGGGGAATTTCCCGAGCAAACGCTCTGCTCCGTCTCAAGTATAACAGTCCATTTGGAGAGAAAATCGTGCTCTTTATGGTATAATGCAATATTAAGGGGTTGGCAAATGGCGGGAGAGGGCTTGCGGCAGCCCGATGCCGCCCGGCTGCTTTGCTCTCAGAGCTTTAGTTGTTGTTGGAGCCGGAGCACAGGGCTTCATTTCAACTCAAACACCAGCCTGGTGCCAAGCGTGCCGTCCACCGTGCCAGCTCATTTGCTGTTTGTGACCCTCGTATGTCTCTCTCTGACTCCTGAGGAAGGAAATGAAGGCTAGAGACGACTCTTAAAGCATCATGTGTTTGGTGCCTTCTGAAGGCTCTCGCTTCCTTCTGTGACCGGCAAACAAACCAGGTGAATCGTGATTGTGTTGATACTGGAAACGAGCAGTGTGACGCAACTCGATCGCTCCTATTGTAATATCTACATCATTTCTCAATGCAATGCAAGACGGTGCTTATTTTTGACATGCTGCACTGCCGCCACTTTATTTTGCCTTTTTGATAGAAAATATTGTAATGCTAATATTATAATGTGAATATCTTGTGTGAAGTAGCTATGGATATTATTCAGTATTAAATCAGTTTGAAAAAAAAATAATTGTATTGATAATTACAATAATGTATTTAATATATTCATATTATTTGAATATTAACATAATTGAATAACAGAGTAATTTAAAATGAATTAAAATGTAATACTAGTACAATAAATTATTGAAATTCTATTCTATCAATTTGTTACTCTTCTAACAAATTCTATTCTGTTATATAAATTCTATTCGATTAAAGTTCAATTCAGTAATTTTATTTAAATGTTGTTATTTAATGTAATTAATTGGAGCAGAATTGAGCCACAGGAAGCATAGAAAAAAACAATGTAGCCAGTGGTATTTTAGTAATATTTATATACTATTATAGTATTTATTAATATTTTGATTGCTTTTATTTTTATATTGTCAGTATCATTTTAATTAACATTTCTCATTTACATTTTTCACTGTTTTATTAGTTTTATCCATTTTATTTTTGCTAGTTTTTAATTGTTATATTTCTATTTGGCTTTCATTTGGTTTTCATTTCCGTTTTAATTTTATTATCACCATATTTCAGTAATTTTCATATTTCAGTTAGTTGCCAAGGCAAAATTTCACTTTTTTTTTTTTTTATTAAATGTATTTCATCTAGTATTTGTAGTTTATTTCAGATTTATTTCACTTAATGAAAATTATTTTTAATAGTTTTTTTCCTAATTTGTAAAAGTATAAATTAATGTTAATAATCTAACTAATGTTAATTTACATATACATTTTGTTGTATTTCGATTGCATTGTATAATAAAATGTAATGTATAATTACTTTAATAATTATAATAATCACATATTTATTTGTTATTATTATTTTTAATTAATTAATAAATTTTTCCCCCCTTAACCAGAAAAATTTTAGCACTCGCTAAGTTTGTTTTCATTGTCCCACTGGATAATCCCTCCTACAGTGAAATGTCATTGGTTGAAATATAACTGTAATTAAACATCAATTATGATCTGTTTGCCTGTGATTTGTAATTTGTACTATCTTTTTACTTCCTGTGAGGAACGAAAAAATGACTCGTCACAGAAAAAATGGCATTCTTTGCTGTGGTTTTAGTGAAATCACTTGTGGCAGATGTGTGTGTGTCTGCTTTCCCACAGGACCTTTTTGCTCCCAGTTTTGCAGCAGTTGGACACACTTGCACTTTGGCTCAGGCTTTCTTCTGTCTCTGTCTCTGTAGTGGCTCACTGTGCTTCATCGAGGCAGATCATCTCGCACTGGAAGAACTGCACGAGGCACGACTGTCCCGTCTGCCTCCCGCTGAAGAACGCCAGTGACAAACGCAACCAGCAGCGTGAGTCCTTCCTCCATCAATCACCCTCCTCTTTACTTCACGACAACACAACTGAATAATAATAATAATGTTAATGTAATATTTCTATTGTACTATTCTAATTTAATTATTTTATATTTTTTATTACATATAAAATAATAATGATAATTATGTAATGTTATTTAATTAAGCATTTGGAAATTTCTATTGAATAATAAATGGAAGTATGAGAATTACATAATTGAAAACTACTTATATTTATAATATCAGAAGACAACAAACTTCATGAGGTGCCTCCTGTGATGCCTTTGTGGAAAAACAAGTACACTTTATCATACTTTAAAAAAGGAGAACTTAAGGTCCGAAATTTTCGCACGTTAAAAAATAAACATGACCCCATGTTGTGTCAATCACGTTTGCACACTGCCCACGAAACCTTCGTCCGTCAAAGAAATTCAGATCGGGTTAAATTTTCTGCATTTTTTGCATCCGTAGCAAGCATTTTGACAATTCAGAGCCACCGTACAAGTGAATGCCAAAACCCAGAATGGCGTCTGACAAGTTGATCCACTTCGTCTCGCAGCACGAAGCACTGTATTGGTCCTTTCACGGAAACTGGTGGTCTTTTTAATATGTGGCTCTAGTATCGCTAACAAAATCATCAAACTGAGCCACTGACATCCTGAAGTAAACTTTGAAATCGCTTGGGATAATCCCGCAGGAACTCTCCTTCCTCTCTATGCGTTCTCAAGATTGGATGGACAACAAAATCATCCGCAATCCATATTGTTTTGGCAATTTTTTTTGCAATTGATTAATTCATACGCATCGGACTCAGTGTGCAAGGTTTCTGAACGTGACAAATTTTTAGGATGAGGAATACGAAAAAAAAAAACATACGGAAATTTCTGACTCAGTGTGCAAGAACCTATATTTTGGAAATAATATACTTCTATAATAATATAAGTGCAAACTGAATGTAATATTTTCAGACACTTAAGTGCTTGTTAATTGCAAATCAGATGTCAGCTGTGACGTAACGTGACTCCGGATGATCAGCTGTGACGTGACTAGACTCATGAATATCAACTGTGACTTGACCAGACTCAGGATAATAAACTGTGAATCGATTTGACTCGTGACGATCAACAGTGCCTAGACTCGACTCAGGAAGATTAGCTGTGACTTGACT
>NW_015506270.1:194529-225099 GCF_001515645.1 Sinocyclocheilus grahami | reverse complement strand
TGATAAGATAGTACACAGAACCGGTGAACATACTCCTCAATAGAAAGGCCTCCTTGCCGAAGATGTAGTAGCTGGGTGACTGGGTCCATACCTGGCCAGAGTCCACTGGAAAAGCCGCTGGATCCTTGTTGGGCTGAGTAATCTGTAACGGGGCTGACGAGACGTGAGACGTATGGATCCATCTGCAGGCTTTATTTAAGCAGAAGACAGAGACGTGGTAAACAGGCAGGGTCAAAACAATGGCAAACAGGAATATGGCGGGCAAAACACAAGAATAGTCCTAGGGCTAGCATAGGTCACCGATCGGCAGACAGAATCACAAGGGCAAGACGAGAGGGAGAAATCCAGGAAAACAGGCAAAGATCCGATACCGCAGAAAAAGGCAAGGCAAAACAAGGAAAACACGGCGACTCGGAAAGGGGTACAGGCTAAACAATACTCAGCAGAGAAATGTGGTTAGAGTGGGTGTTATATAGTGAGTGAGGTGATTAGAAACAGCTGTGTGCAATCAGTGCAGTGTGCAAATCGTGCAAAGAATGATGGGATATGTAGTCCGGGGTGCTATGCAACAGTTTGTGTTGTGCGAGAGTCAATGAAATGGAAAGGGTGACCTCTGGTGGTGAATAAACGGAAGTCCATGGACTGAATTCGTGACAGATAAATGTATATTAAATGCAATTTGATTCATTTTACAATGCTTTTTTGACCCAAATAATTAGGCCATAAATACATCTTTACATTCAGTTTCATAATTACTTATATTGTCTTTGAAATATAGTTATGAGCATTTACTAAAATATACTTATATATTGAAACTTGTATGTAATGTATTTAAATGTATTTGCAATTATTTTTGTGGTCATGTTGCAATTTACTACATTTAAAACGTTGTTACATGTAATATTGCATAACAAACTACAGTTAAAATTATGATCAAGTACTTTAGATGTGCTTTAAATCAAAGTAAGTGCGCTTCTTTAAATCATGGGAAAATATTATTAAAACATTTTAAGTACTTTTAATTTGAAATGATTACAAAGTACATGTTTTAAAAGTGTACTTAAGTGTGTTCAGAAGCGGTTATGAAAGTGTACTGTAAGTACACGTGAGTAGCCTTTATTTGATTGATATTATTTTATCTGCAAGAACCTTTTTAAGCACTCTTGTAAGATTTGAAGTACACTACAAGTGCACATTCAATACAATTAAGCGCACTGCTTTTTTCACAAGTATGTGCTTTTAAACTGCATCCTTATATAAAGAAGTTCGTTTGTAGTCAGAATTTATATTTGTCCACAAAGCTGTTAATCAGACATTTAAGCAAATATCAATTTATATTCAAATGTAAATTTAATATATTCCAGCTATGTTAAATTGTCATTTGATGGCAAATAGCATTCATTTAAGGCCCCGTCCACACGGAGACATGTTTAGCTGTATACGTAAAAATTTTGTATCTTATTGGCGTTTCGCAAACATCACCCTTACGTTTTCGTGTGTACAGCCAATCCGTATATTTCGTGAAACAATGACGTCATCAACCCACGCCTCGCCCCTAGTCAGACACCGCTACGTCACGGAACAGCAACAACAACATGAACAAACACTGAACGATTGTCTTTTTATCAACTAACATTAACACAGATTAATAAGTGTAGTGTTCCATGTTCGTTTGTATACCGTGCACAAGGTTTATGTGCACAGTTCAAGTCAATCAATCTCTGTGGCAGAATTACAGCGCCACATACTGGTCTGGCATGTATACTGCATCGTTTTGTGTCGGTTTCGTGTGTACGCTGATATTTCTTGAGACGAGGGGGGGGGGGGAAATCGGATAAGGAATGCTCTAGCTTCGTGTGGATGTGGCCTAAATGTCTTGAACCATTACATTCATGAATACACATAAGTGCATTATTTTAAAGTACATTATTTCTGTAATTTAGGATTCAGGGATCAAAGTGTGTTTAAGCTGCACTGTTTTTTGGATATGCAGTTGTTCAGCAGGATTCTGTAAGGAGAGGTGTGATGGTAGCTGTGAATGTTTCAGACGGGCCGTGTGTGTTTGCAGAGCCGTACAGCTGAGGGGGAGGGGCGCTGAGCGGTGACTCATTATTAAAATCTCACACTGTTACAGCTCCAGCAAACCTGCAGAGTGCTTCTCCCTCTGCCAGCCGTCTCTCATCATGACTCTGAGAGCGCGAGGCAGCTAAAGTGTTTGTTTTTGCACTGTGGGATTTACATGTTGGAGAGTCGCCGCTGCCATATTTCTTCCCCATGCAAATGGCGTCTCGGACCCCCTCCCCTTTCCTTTCTACTTCCCCTGTTTTTTTCCATATCGTTCAAGATGAGTAATGTTTTTTCTTCCAGACGGCTGTTTGGCAGGGTTTGAACTTTTTCTTTTTTTATGTTTTGACGGACAGATTCTGCCAAGGGTTTAAGCAGAATCAGATGTGAAATTTCATGCAGATCTTGTTTGAAATACGCCAACATGTCTTTCTTGCGTTACAGCAATGCTGAGTCCCCCCAACGCTGGTCTGCAGAGCCCTATCGGGACGGTCGGCACGGGGCAGCAGACGGCACCCGCTCTACCCAGCTCCACGCCCATCGACCCCAGCTCCATGCAGCGGGCGTACGCTGCCCTCGGCCTCCCCTACAGCAACCAGACCCCCACACAGACGCCGCAGACCCAGCACCAGCAGCAAATGAGATCCATCAACGCGCTCGGTGAACAATTATTATATTGTAGAAGAATGTCAATGTGTATTTAAAATGTAGTTAATATATAAAATATATATTACAAAAGAATAATATACATACACAAATTTTTTTTTAATATTAAAATTTTTTTAATAGTTTTTATTTGTTTTATGAGTATTTATTATGAAATATTTGTTTTTATGTTCATATAATTTTTTTTTTGGAAAATTTAACATGTTAAATATTTAGTGTTATTTTAAGTATTTTTATTTATTTGTTTTTATTTCTTATTAATTAAATGTTTATAGTAATATGTAATATAAAAAATACAATTATGTAATGTAAAAACATTTAGGGATTATGAGTTATAAATTATCTTTTATCTTTTATTTATTTGTTGTTTGTTTAGACACACACATACAAAATAAATGTAATAAAAACAAACAACAAATAAATAAAGATACATAATCTGTATCATTGAGATACATGCTTTATTAATGTTTTGAATAAATTTTTATGTTTTCTATTTTTGTTTTAAGTTTAAATGTTCAGTAATTTTTTTTTCATATGTATAGTTATTAATGTATGTTTTAGTTTTTATTATTTTTAGTGTATCAGGTTAGACTAAATTTAATTTTTTTAATTTATTTATGTGTATTTTATTTCAAGTAATGAATGTTTTTATGCTTTTGGTTTGAGTATTTCAGTTTAAATTTTTATTATATATGTTAGGGTTATTATATATTTAAAATCTTTGAAAATATAATGTATTAATATCAAAATATAATATATAGCATGTTGTATTTAATATTTAAATATTAAATATTTTATTCAAGATTTAAATATTAAGTAAAATGTTTAATATAAATAAATACAATATTTTTATGGAGTATTTTATGTATTTTTATTTTATTTATTTATTTTCATGCAGGGGGTAGTCAGATGAACCCAATCGGCGTACCGACATCAGACCAGGCTAAGCTGCTCTCAGATGGCACCATGCCGTCAGCCCTTAACCCTAGCAAGTAAGACACGGACACACACCAGCCAAAACACACCCCCAGCTCGTAATTGCTCAAAATTGGTGTTTTAATACTGTTTGCTTACTAAATATCTCCTGATTCTTCTTACTCAGTCAGCTGATGCCGGACATCCCTACGTTAGGCAGCATGGGTAACCTGCCCACAGCGGCCCCTCTGTCAGCCACCGGTGTGAGGAAATCCTGGCACGAGCACGTTACTCAGGACCTCCGCAACCACCTTGTACACAAACTGTTAGTAAACGCTGCTCTTGAATTAGATATATTTTATAAATGTTTTTAAATTGTTATGCTCAGCAAGGCTGCATTCATTTGATCAAAAACACAGTAAAACAATAATATTGCGAAACATTATTATAATTCAAAATAACTATTTTATTTGAATATATTTTAAAATGTAATTTATTTCTGTGATGCAAAGCTGAATTTTCAGCATCATTACTCCAGTCTTCGGTGTCACATGATTCTTCGGAAATTGTTCTAATATGCTGATTTGATGCTCAAGAAACATTTCTGATTATTATCATTGTTGAAAATCGTTTAATCACTTTGAGTGAATGGGTTTTGCTCTGTGTGTGTTTGTTTAGGGTGCAGGCCATCTTCCCTACGCCAGACCCCGCCGCCCTGAAGGACCGTCGCATGGAGAACCTGGTGGCATATGCACGAAAAGTGGAAGGGGATATGTACGAGTCGGCCAATAGCAGGGTGAGCACAGCCCCTCTGTCAGGGTTACACCTCATCCTAAAGGCCAATAAAGTCAAATTCTTCAGCGTTGATTACATTGGTTTTAACACTGTTGTCTGTGCGTGTTGTATAGGACGAGTACTATCACTTTCTGGCAGAGAAGATCTATAAGATCCAGAAAGAGCTTGAGGAGAAGAGAAGGTCCCGATTACAGAAGCAGATTATTAACCAGACGCCCATGACTGCAGCAGGACAACAGCCACCGGCCCTCAACCAGCCTAATGTTATGGGACCTCGGCCACAGAGTAAGTCACTTTAAAACTACGGCTGTCAAGCAATTAGAATTTTTATCTAATTACATGATATGCCAATTAAATTATCAAATGAATTGCACATTTATTTTTAGGGCTTTGCGGCTTCACTTTTAAGGCAACAATGTGGCCATAACATTGTTTTCAGAAGCTGAAGTGGCATTTAGGTATATTTACACAGACTGTCCAAAGGTGTCATGAATGCATTTACGCTGTAATTAGAATTGCATAAATAATGCTATGAGATTTAATGGGTATAAAAGGCAGGGTAGGTGATTTAGTTCAAAAACATTTTATGTTGTTTGAAAGTCTCTTCTCATCCCAATAACAATCACCAAATGAAGTGCTCTAAATGTATTTATTTGTATTTATATCATCTGTTGAAGGCGTAGGACCATAAAATGTTCGTCCAATCGTATCTCTCTTTCATACCTGCCTGTCAATGTATGTACAGGTGCATCTCAATAAATTAGAATGTCGTGGAAAAGTTCATTTATTTCAGTAATTCAACTCAAATTGTGAAACTCGTGTATTAAATAAATTCAGTGCACACAGACTGAAGTAGTTTAAGCAGGGTTCGTACGGTCATGAAAAACCTGGAAAAGTCATGGAATTTTAAAACACCAATTTCCAGGCCTGGAAAAGTTTGGGAAAAATAAATAAACCCAGAAAGGTTTGGAGAAGTCATTGAAATCTTTTTCACAAAATCTTAAAAAAAACAATGTTAGTTTAAATGGTTAACCTAGATAAATGTGTGCTATTAGGAGCGTATCCAATCGTTTGTTAAAGCTAAAGCGCACTTTGCAGGACATGGAGTCACCAGCACGATCACTTGCATTTTTTTCTTATAACAGTGGAAACAATCAGTCATTTTTGCTCATAAAGGTAATGGAGAAGCTCATAGCCCAAGTTGCTTGAAGTCCAGTGTTAAGTTTCCACAGTCTGTGATGATTTGGGGTGCAATGTCATCTGCTGGTGTTGGTCCATTGTGTTTTTTGAAAACCAACGTCACTGCACCCGTTTACCAACAAATGTTGGTGCACTTCATGCTTCATTCTGCTGACCAGCTTTTTGAAGATGCTGATTTCATTTTCCAGCAGGATTTGGCACCTGCCCACACTGCCAAAAGCACCAAAAGTTGGTTAAATGACCATGGTGTTGGGGTGCTTGACTGGCCAGCAAATTCTCTAAGTGAATCTATGGGGTATTGTCAAGAGGAAAATGAGAAACAAGAGACCAAAAAATGCAGATGAGCAGAAGGCCACTGTCAAAGAAACCCGGGCTTCCATACCACCTCAGCAGTGCCACAAACTGATCACCTCCATGCCACGCCGAATTGAGGCAGTAATTAAAGCAAAAGGAGCCCCTACCAAGTATTGAGTACATGTACAGTAAATGAACATACTTTCCAGACGGCCAACAATTTAAAACTATAAAAAATTTTTTTATTGGTCTTATGAAGTATTCTAATTTGTTGAGATAGTGAATTGGTGGGGTTTTGTTAAATGTGAGCCAAAATCATCACAATTAAAAGAACCAAAGACTTAAACTACTTCAATCTGTGTGCATTGAATTTATTTAATACACGAGGTTCTCAATGTGAGTTGAATTACTGAAATAAATGAACTTTTCCCCGACATTCTAATTTATTGAGATGCACCTGTATTTGCATACCTCTGTGCACCCTGTTCGCACAGACATGATGCGTCATCAGTGCATTCCATTACGCTATTGCAGACCGAGTAAGAATGGAAAGTGTTATTTTAATATTATGCTCTTTGAACTGTGATATTTTCTCCCCGGTGAATGAGACACGAGGTAATCTTTACAGCGTTGCATTCACCCCTCCAACAACGCTGGTTAGCCTCTGGTCTTCCTGTGCGTGGTCATGTGTTTTGGAGAGTAATTTGCAGCGAGGGTGGGATCTTATGGGATCTTAATTATACTCTATTAAATTAAAACCACCAGTATGTGGCAGCAAAGACTTGATGAGGGAATCATTGAATCATTCAACTAATTCGTCCGAATGGCTGATTCATCCCGAATCGAAGCAAGTGACTCTTTATAAATGAGTCTTTGAATCATTGGCTCACTTGTTTCGTTAAAAAGGTGCGTTCATTCCGAAATGAAACACCGCTGTGTGTTGCCCAGAAAGGCTGTTCTGCTGTGGCTTTGTTTAGAAATATTTTCATAGTTAATATCAACTGTTGCGTTAAATCTATATTATATTTGCAATCGTGCAGATATTCTGGAAAAATGTATTGATATTGCTAAACTATATCACATAAATATAAGACAAAAACTCATACAGGGGCATTTTTACCCTGATATCTTGGATTTTAGGAACATATAACTGCATTGTAATAGGCTACATCACACAGTCAGTCGTCTTGTCAGCAGCTGAATGCAACACTTTTTAAAATTTTGAATTCTAACTAATCACACCAAATTAACGTGTT
This sequence comes from Sinocyclocheilus grahami, assembly GCF_001515645.1. NCBI lineage: Eukaryota > Metazoa > Chordata > Actinopteri > Cypriniformes > Cyprinidae > Sinocyclocheilus > Sinocyclocheilus grahami. The sequence goes on along the minus strand of NW_015506270.1, from coordinate 217,909 downwards.
AAATCAACAGACCTAAACGCACACAATTTGTCAGTTTCCGATCTCATTCAGTCTCGTCCCTCTTTTCAGATGGACCCGTGCCTATGCCCAATGTGCCAAATCAGATCATCAATCGCATGCAGGTGTCTCAAGGTAATTCAGTCCCACTTGTAGCCAATCACTGTTGGAGATGCATTTGTTTTCTCAACTCTAAACAAAAATCTTTGCGTTTCCAATAATTTGTGTTGTTTTTCCAACAGGGTTGAATCCATTTGGCACGATACCCAATGTCCCGATGTCTCAGGCTCCCATGGCGACACGTGATGTCTCTCCGATAAACCATCAACAGATCAACATGAACCAAGTCCCGACGGTCAGTGTCCAAGTCTGGATTCTTCTCGTTTCTGCTCTCCGGACACTTATCTCATTGTATCTTTCTCTTCATTTTTTCGCAGGTGAATATGTCTCCCACGCGAATGTCCCCCACGCAAAGCATGCTGGGAGCTCACGGCGGGAACATGGTGGCACAGACGGCCAACCAGACGCAGTTCATGGCTCAACCACAGTTCCCTGCCAACACCAATGCCATGAACGTCAACATGGGCCAGCCCAACGCACAGGCGGGCGTTTCGCAGGTGCGCACATGCACTCACATCCTAGAGTGATGTCATTCCGCATGACGACGTCCCCTCTAAACTTGTTTTGTCCCTGCTTGTGTGCGTGCGATCTTTCCTTGCCCAGCAGCAGCCGAACGCTAACCTCTCCCTGAATGCACTCGGCCCCTTGGGCCCCCCGCTAGGCTGTCCCGCGCCCCCTCAGGCTCCACTCCGCGCCACACCGCCCCCCAATGCCACCACCAGCACCACTAACCTGCCAGCAACACTGCAGCCCAGTCAGGCCTCCACCCCCACCCCTGCTCAGGGCACCCCGCCTTACATGCAGCCCCAGACGGAGCTGCCCCTCCCTGCCCAGCAGCACCCCGGAACACCGGTGAGACCCACAGATCCATCCTCAGATCCTAAACCTAGTGAGCTTCCTACACAGGCAGCATCCTGACCCGAGTGGAGCCTCTTAACTGACTGGTTGTGAGGTAGTCGGGACAGAGACAGCAATCTTTGAATGCTATTGCACTTTTAGGGAAAAATCCTAGAATTTTTTTCTATAAAAATGGTAATTGCCCTTTTAAGATGGTTTGCTGTTTTGTTTTTGTTTTGTATTTATACTTATTTGTAATAATAATAATGAGAATGAGAATAATTAATAATAATATTTATAATAATAATAATGAGAATACTTAATAATAATAATAATAATTATTAATATTATTTTTAATACTGTATTTTTTAAAAATCCCTGTAAAATAAAAGTCTAGGTTTGCTGCAAAGTTTGGACAAAAATATTGTGATTTATATTCCAATATGACTATAAAATAACCATAACCTAACAATATTACTACTACTACTACTACTAATAATAATAATAATAATATTACTTGTAATAATAATACATTATTTATTATTATTATTATTATTATTAGATAAAAATATTAAATTAAGTAATTTTACTATTGTAATATTTCACTGTAAAATAAAAAAAATACTGTTTTTGGAGAGTCCTGGTTTGTGGCATAGTTTATACAAAATATTGTTAATATGTACCAATATGTCTATAAAATAACCCTAACATAATAATAATAATAACATTATTATTATTGCTACTGCTACTACTACTATATAATAGTATTAAATAATTAAAATAGCCCTAACCTAATATTATTATGAATAATAATAATTGTTATTATTATTATTATTATTACTACTACTACTACTAAATAATAGTAGTAAATAATTAAAATAGCCCTAACCTAATAATAATAATTATTATTTTTATTATTAATATTATTATTACTACTACTAGTACTACTACTAAATAAAAATAGTAATATTAAATAATATTACTAAATATTGTTATATATTATATATTTGATAAGAGTTTAGTACCTTAGTAATTTATATTAAGTAATAGTAACAATATTACTGAGTAGTATATTTATATTTAGTAATAAAGTATGTATTATATTTTATATTACTATTTTATATATATATATATATATATATATATATATATATAATATTACTACTACTAAATAAACATGTAATATTATTACTACTATTACTACTAAATAAAATTCTTAAATAAAATGACTAATATTACTATTTTCATTAGCTTCTTGCATGTAAATGAACTCTGTGCCACACTTCACTCTGAAACACACAGCTTATTTATTTAATGAAATCGCAGCCTTTGCGATTTAATAATTCCACTAAGCCATATTGCGATTTTGGTTTTATTTCAATTTATCATGTAGACCGAGAAGAAACACACAAAGAGACTCTTCACAATTGATAACAGTAGTGTTTGAAAATAGCATGTTGCAAAGCTAATATCACAGTTCTACACTAAGCATAAACGTACATAGAAAACACAAATATTAGTTTTTTTAATTATTATTTTATCAGAATAGTGTTTATGGTCATCACTAGTCAAACTGCCATGCATTCTAGGATGAATATGTGAACTGCGGCCTGATTTTGGCCTAAACGCGATATGTTGAGACCCAGACACACCAAACCGACAGCAAAGAATTAGCGGCGACCAACGCTGACTGTGGTGTCACCTCACGCCGCCTGCATCTGGGCCTATTATATATATATATATATATATATATATATATATATATATATAATATTACTACTACTAAATAAACATGTAATATTATTACTACTATTACTACTAAATAAAATGACTAATATTACTATTTTCATTAGCTTCTTGCATGTAAATGAACTCTGTGCCACACTTCACTCTGAAACACACAGCTTATTTATTTAATGAAATCGCAGCCTTTGCGATTGAATAATTCCACTAAGCCATATTGCGATTTTGGTTTTATTTCAATTTATCATGTAGACCGAGAAGAAACACACAAAGAGACTCTTCACAATTGATAACAGTAGTGTTTGAAAATAGCATGTTGCAAAGCTAATATCACAGTTCTACACTAAGCATAAACGTACATAGAAAACACAAATATTAGTTTTTTTAATTATTATTTTATCAGAATAGTGTTTATGGTCATCACTAGTCAAACTGCCATGCATTCTAGGATGAATATGTGAACTGCGGCCTGATTTTGGCCTAAACGCGATATGTTGAGACCCAGACACACCAAACCGACAGCAAAGAATTAGCGGCGACCAACGCTGACTGTGGTGTCACCTCACGCCGCCTGCATCTGGGCCAAAAGTTTGCGCTTCAACACGATGCAAAGACTACAGCCGACCAGCACTAGTATGTTTTGCGTCTGGGTTAGGTAACTCCTCCATACCAGTAGGTGGCAGTATTTGTTAATGGTGATCCGTTTTATTCTTCCAGGGAAACTCACTAGGTTTTGGAACAAAGCTACAGTGTTGTTGTCAAACTAAACAGTGCCATCTTTCTAAAAATGACACCGTAATTGCTCAGCTTTAAGACAAAATTCAAATAAAGGCAATGATTCTGATACTTTGTCTTTTTAAGAGCGGTGAAACCCGTGTGCCCACCCCAGCATCAGCAGCCAGCGCCGAGCTGCACTCCCAGCATGCCGTGCCTGACGTACCGACCAGTGACACTAAAACAGAAGAGCAAGAATACGACATAGGCATCAAAACGGAGCCCAAGATGGAGGTGTGTTTTACATATGTTTTCAACACTGATAATATTGTGAAATGTATCTTAAGCTGCAAATCAGCATATTAGAATGATTTGTGAAGGATCATGTGACACTGAAGACTGGAGTAATGATGCTGAAAATTCAGCTTTGCATCACAGATATTAATTACATATTAAAATTAGTAAAACTTTTTTTTATATGTGTGTGTACTGTGTATATTTATTATACAGTATATACATACAGTATATATTCTGAAAATATTTACATGTATAAATTTATATTCATATAATTTATATTATATATTTAATATATAAACAACATCTTTTTCTTAAATATATACATGCATGTGTGTATTTATATATATATATATATATATACAGTACACACACATATTATGTAAACTTTTATTTTGGATGTGATTAATCATTTGACAGCACTAATTAAAATATATGAAAATAGGAAACGGTTACTTTAGTCATTTAGTTTCACAATATTATTGTTTTTACTGTATTTATATACATCAAAAATCTTACCAACCCAGATTTTTCTTCTGCCTTTGTTAGATGGAGGACGACACAGGCTCCCTATTGGTCAAAAAGGAGGAGCAGGAGGGGTTGGAGGCTAAGCAGGAGCCGATGGAGACCGAAGACAAGAAGACAGACTTGAAGACGGAGACCAGAGAGGAAGATGAAAGCCGAACGAACGGCACACCAACCTCTTCACCGCCCCAGTCTCGCAGGAAAAGTATGAACTGATATTTATTTTCCGTTTGCTCTACATTTCTGTTTTCATAGTTTTTCTTTTTATTTCAGTTGCTTCCATCAATCTTTCGTCTGTCCCTGACTTTGGTTTCCTGCTCTCTCTCTTCTCAGTCTTTAAGCCAGAAGAGTTGCGGCAGGCATTGATGCCCACTCTGGAGTCTCTGTACAGACAGGATCCGGAGTCTCTACCCTTCCGGCAGCCTGTGGACCCCATGCTTCTTGGCATCCCTGTGAGTCTCACATGCCTATGTCTTCATTAAATCATTGTTAGAAATGTGAAAACTGTGTTTGACTGAACTTTGAAGGTGTTTCTTCTTTTACCTTCAGGACTACTTCGATATCGTGAAGAACCCCATAGACCTGTCCACTATCAAGCGCAAACTGGACACGGGTCAGTATCAGGAGCCGTGGCAGTACGTGGATGACGTGTGGCTGATGTTCAACAACGCGTGGTTGTACAACAGGAAGACGTCGCGCGTGTACAAGTACTGCTCCAAACTGGCCGAGGTGTTCGAGCAGGAGATCGACCCCATCATGCAGAGCCTCGGTTACTGCTGTGGGAGGAAGGTGAGATGAACTGACTTTCAATACAGGTTCTGTTGTCATTATTCCACATAGCTAATAATACACGGCTCCAGACTCAATCTTCCCACTGGTCGCTCTTTTGCGACTGGCTTTCTCAGTTGGTCACACGAGCACATGATTAGGTCGCAATATTTTTATTTTTTGCACTACAACATGGGATTAATTAATGCATGCTGATGAACTTTTATTATCATAGTTTATAGTTATATGGAAACGAAAGTGGTTAACATTCAACCCGTTCTTTTTCATCAGTATTATTTGTGATTTAAATTTTGTGAACGGGAGTTCCTCTTTTGCTATGTTTATAAGTCGCGGGCTTCAGGTGCTTTCACTTTCGAATTCGCGATCTTGTTGTCACGTTTTACAAGAAAAGATAATTGTCTGATTTGCTTACATAGATCTACACATTTCACTTTTTAAGACTAAAACAAAAGATGGAATTCATTGTTATTCTTAATTAAAAAGCAAAACAACAATAAAACAGTAATATACAATGACAAACTAGCTTACAAAACGTTTATTAACAGAAACGAATAAGATGAGGCATGGCAAACACCACATGCTGTATTATATAATGACTAATAAATTACAGAACGTTTAGCAAACACTGAGGAATCAAATAAAAAGCAAAGATAACAAGCTTTTCAAAATGAAAACAAAAAGAAAAGTAAAACTAAACTTGCTATCGGTGACGGTGCTTGCATTTTTTTCCCCTCAAGAATACCAACATGTTCACCATCTCTGGATTAAGAAGCGGTCTTTTACTTTACTTTAGCATGAAAAACATCCATTGTTTCCTCAATATTTCATGTCATTTTTTCTGCGTGCAGCTTCGCGCTCGTGCTGACGTGGCGAGTATAAACCAGGCTCTACTCTAAGCGCTGCGCAGTTCAAACGAGTAGCGCGGTTTCATTATGCTTTCAGTTTTGTTTGCCGTTTGATGTTTCTCATATGCAACAGAAATTGCAGCGCTTATGAGTTAAACAATGCGGTGGTCGCGCCAGTGCGGCCGCTCACACAATTTAGTCGCACTGGCAGAAAAAATGGTCGCAGTCTGGAGCCCTGTAATAATAATTATATAATAAGCGGTTATACTATTATAGCACTTAATAATAATAATAATAAATGTATATTAAATATAGCATTGTATAATGGTTGTACAATAATATCTCCACAAATTATAATAATAATGTGCAATAAAAGTAATAAAAGGTTTTACAATAATATCACTCCAAAGTAGTAATAATACCAATAATATGCGAATAAGTGTATATTAAATATATTATTGTTTAATTGCTTGACTACAATTTACACAACAACAACACTAATGATAATAATAATAATAATAATAATGTGCGAATAAGTGTATATTAGATATATTATTGTCTAATAAACAGTTGTACTATTAATGGTTGTATATTTCCACGGTAACGTAAATAATAATGTGCAAATAAATGTATTATTATATAATAAAGGGTTATACAATAATAGCACTCAATAATAATAGTAATAATAATAATAAAGAATGCATAAAATAGCATTTTATAATAAATGGTTGTACAATGATATATATCCACTAATAATAATGTGCAAATAAATGTTATATTAAATATATATTAAATGATTGTACAATAATATTTCTCCACAACTATTATAACTAATCAAAATAATTAGTAATAACATGAAAATAAACATATCATTCAATAATAAATGCAAAAATGTCAGATGGCAAAATATTTGGAATTACATAAACTTCAAAATATCATCTAATTTCTTTATGTGCATAATTTTTAAGCATGTCCGAGCACCCTCACACATTCAGATAATGCAGATGTAATATTTATTTTATTTAAAATAAAAAGAATACAACGGTAGTGCCATTTTTTAGTACTACCACTAAAAGAAGTGTTTTCATAGTAACTATTCAATTCCCGGTCGTCTGCACACAAAAACTCGACATAAAACAGACTTTTCTGGTCATGTGTCTGAACTCTCTTTTCTTCTTTCCTCCCACAGTACGAGTTTTCTCCTCAGACGCTGTGCTGTTACGGCAAGCAACTGTGTACAATACCCCGAGACGGCACTTATTACAGTTATCAGAACAGGTGAGGTAAATTCATGTGGTCGACAGCCTAAGAAAACGTTTAAGAAGACACTCAAGTTAAAGTCGACGTGCTCTCCATCATGTGGTGTAGTTAGTTCAGCCGTGTGTGGCTTTGACGCACATTCGGCAAATCCGACGTTGACATTAAACCTCCCCGTGTGGCTGTGTGTACACTAGCATAGTTTGCTCTCAGGCCTGTTCATATGTATTTTCTAAACACGAGACTGCTTGATCACAACCCCTCCCCCATTCTCTTTCTTCATGGTTAGACTGCTTGAAGTCTCCAGCCAGTCCTAATTTATTGGCAGTTGTAATATTTGCACTGGCACATTTATTAGTTTTTTTGCTGCGAATTGCCTGCTTACTCATAACAGGCTCCCTTGCGCCCCCTGCAGCACTGCAGAACCTCTGAATAAGCAGACACAGTCTCGCTCTCGCTTGTACACTCACATCCTCTGCTGACACTGTAAATCTAGTCTCTTTTTTTGCAAGCATTTAGCCAGATTACTCCTTATTCGCTGTTATCATTGTACATCTTTGTATTAAATGACTAGTTCACCCAAGAATGAAAATTTGCTGAATGTTTACTCACCCTCAGGTCATCCAAGATATAGTTGAGTTTGGTTCTTCATCATATTTGGAGAAATGTAGCATTACATCACTTGCTCACCAATGGATCCTCTGCAGTGAATGGGTGCCGTCAGAATGAGAGTCCAAACAGCTGATAAAAACATCACAATAATCTACAAGTAATCCACATGACTCCAGCTCATCAATTACCATTGTGTGAAGTGAAAAGATGTGTGTTTGTAAGAAACAAATCCATAATTAAGGCTTTTTAAACATCAAACCTTAGTTTCCTGCTAAAATATAGAGTCCTCTATTCGTAATATTGCTTTCTATTGTGAAAAAGTCGTCTGAATCAGGAGAGAAATATGCACATATCAAGCACGATTTACAAGCAAAAACAGTCCAAAACTGTTCTAAACAAATATTTTGATGTGAGAGACAACGGTGGATGGACTTTTTCACTGAAGAAAGCATTATTGTGGATTATTGACTCGTATTTTGGCCTGAAATTATGGTTTAAAGTTAAAACGCCTTAAGGATGGGTTTGTTTCGTACAAAAAACACAGCTTTATGAGACCTTAATTGATGAACTGGAGTCATGTGGATTACTTGTGTATTATTGTGATGTTTTTATCAGCTGTTTGGACTCTCATTCACTGCAGAGGATCTATTGGTGAGCAAGTGATGTAATGCTACATTTCTCCAAATCTGTTCCAATAAAGAAACAAACTCATCTACGTCTTGGATGACCTGAAGGTGAGTAAATTGTGAGTAAACTTTCAGCTAATTTTTCATTTTGATTGAACTATTACTTTGTTTTTTGTTGATCACTAGGAAGCCATTCACATTGAGATATTCTACAGCGTCAAATGACTTTATAATCATACAGATTTTATATTCTATTTGGATTAATAAATAATAAAGTCAGTATTTGTGCACGTGTGCGCCTCTACATATTTCTTGAAGTGATTCATGACTCAGCAGTTTGTGCGTATACAGGTATCATTTCTGCGAGAAGTGCTTCAATGAGATTCAGGGAGACAGTGTGACGCTAGGAGATGATCCAGCTCAGCCCCAGACGTAAGTGATTGTTCACCTTTTTGCGGTTTATTAAGCTCGGTTGTGGAGATTTCATCACTTTAGTTCAAAATCATTCAGAATTATTCATTTTCTCCATTCCATAATAAACTGAATCATTTTTTAATGTTTTAAATGTTCAACAAACCTGATTGTGGATCTTCTTTGTATGTAGCATGATCTCTAAAGACCAGTTTGAAAGGAAGAAGAATGACACGTTAGATCCTGAGCCGTAAGTAAACGCTCCACTTAATTTCCCAGAATTCCATGAGGCAATCAAGTAGCACATGCTTTAATATTAGGGCTATATTGGTCAGTATTGGCCTATACATTTGTCCGCTCTGGACTCGTTACACCACATGGCTTCTGCTCACTGGCGCCCCCTGCTGTCAACAACATAGGGCATAGAGACACTCCCACCACACGAACACAACACTACAGTCTGTAAGCATCAGTATTATCCCAAAGTTGTCCTAATCCACACCTCCTACAAAGGCGCAATTGCATTGGCCTGCTTGCAAATGCGTAAGAACTGGAGGAAAAGAAGTTGAATGATGTATTTCATGTTAACTACCTGCTCTTGCAGTTAGTGACTACGCATTCAGACACTTGCTAAAATAAAAGCTGCCAGAATACAAAACGCAATAAACGGTTGCATCCCCCGTTAATCAATTATTTTCCTCTCAGGTTTGTTGAATGTAAAGACTGTGGGCGGAAGATGCATCAGATCTGTGTCCTGCATTATGAGGTTATCTGGCCTTCTGGGTGAGTTTGAAAACACCTCAGAGTGAACAGTGTTGCTCTGATATCGATTCTGGATGCGATGCGGGAAGTCAACACTAATGAGCGTTTCTCTGCAGTTTCATCTGCGATAACTGTTTGAAAAAGAGTGGGAAGACGAGAAAAGAGAGCAAGTTTTCGGCAAAAAGTGAGTAATAGGATTGTTTTTGTGATGCATTAACGTTAAATGGATGGTCATTTACTCTTCCTCATGTCGTTCCAAACCTGTATGACTTCTGTTCATCTTTGAAACACAAATGAAGGTATTTTTAATGAAACCTGGGAGATTTCTGTCCCTTCATTAGCTGTTTCCATCACCCTGTTTTTATGTGCATTTTGAAGTATTGCATCGGAAACATGGTATAGAAAGTGGTAGAAACGGCAAATTTCGTAAAGTCCCTTAAAGGGTTAGTTCACCCAAAAATGAAAATTTGCTTGTGTTTTACTCACCCTCGAAGCATCCTAGGTATATATGATTTTCTTCTTTCAGACGAATCCAGTCGGAGTTATATTAAACATTGTCCTGGCTATTCCAAGCTCTATCATTGCAGTCAGCGGGTGTTGCAGTTGAACAGTTCACAAGTCGTCAAATAAAGCTCGCACATCCATAATAAAACGTGCCTCACACGGCTCCGGGGGGGTGAATAAAGACCTCCTGTAGCGAATCCATGTGTTTTTGTAAGAAAAATATCCATATTTCAAACATAATAAACTCTTTTCTCTCACTTCCGCTGACTGTCATACACTGAAGCAGTTCCGGCGGATGATGTAAGACGTCGGCGTTGCGTGATTAGTGACGAATGCGGAGAGAGAACAAAACAAAACGCCGGTCACGAATAAGCAGTACAAAACGAAGATTTGCAAAGAAAAATGTCGGAGGATTTCGATATAAACCAAGAGGAGACTGGTTTCCCTTTGCTAAAGTAAGGAAACTTTGCTTCCTTTGCTCCTATAAACAAACTCGCGAGACTAGCATATCTCAGAGGCGCGCGCGCTGCACATACGTGCTTCATCATCCGCTGGAGCGCCTTTCGCGTATGACAGATAATGGAAGTGAGAGAAAAGTGTTTATTATGTTTGAAATATGGATATTTTTCTTACAAAAATGCATGGATTCACTACAGGAGGCCTTTATTCACCACCCGGAGTCATGTAAGGCACATTTTATTATGAATGTGCGAGCTTTATTTGACGACTTGTGGACTGTTCAACTGCAACACCCACTGACTGCAATGATAGAGCTTGGAATAGCCAGGACAATTTTTTATATAACTCCGACTGGATTCGTCTGAAAGAAGAAAGTCATATACACCTAGGATGCCACGAGGGTGAGTAAAATACAGGCTAATTTTCATTTTTGGGTGAACTAATCCTTTAATATACAAAAAAGTTCTTACGCTCATTTGAAGTGTTTTTTGACTTTTGCGAAAAAGGGTTAATGCGAAAAATGAGAGCTGGAAACGCATTTACCAAATAAATTCCTTCATGTGCATCAAAAAAGTCATGTGACTTTGCGCTATGGGACGAGATAACCTGGCTAACCAATAGACTGATGTTGTTGCACAGCATCTGAAATGTTGCACAGCATCTGAAATGTTGCACAGCATCTGAAATGTTATGGTCATTCTTAAAAGCCTGAGCAAATTATTTTTTGTCTTTTTCTTGAGGAAGTGACAATTTTGTTCTCTTTGACTCGTTGGATGGAAGCGGTGCTTATTCGCAAATGCATTATGCAATATTGCAATTTGGCGCATAAGTTAAATTTGCAAATTTGGATAGAAACCCAGCTACTTAAAGTCCATGCAACCAAAAATTTGACAATTCAAAAAAGCTCCTAAAAACACCGTAAATGTTATCCATGTGATTTGAGTGTTTCAATCCAAGTCTTCTGAAGAGACATGATCACTTGATATGATGAGCAGATATAGTTCAGGCTTTTATTCACATGCAAACATTGATCAACACATATGCATAGATCTCAAAAGTGCTTGCTTCTGTTTACAATTCTTTTTGGTGAAATCTCTCAGCTTTCAATAAAAATATCAGGTTTCATTAAAAACTATCTCTTTACAAGTGTTGTGCTTAATGCTGTTGTCTTCGATCCAGGGTTGCAGGTGACGCGGTTAGGCACATACATAGAAGATCGAGTGAACAAATACTTGAAGAGACAGAACCATCCGGAAGCTGGAGAGGTGTTCGTGCGAGTCGTAGCCAGTTCAGACAAAACGGTGGAGGTCAAACCTGGCATGAGGGCCAGGTAAATGTAACCTCCATGCTTACCTTTTATTTTTCCAGTAAGCTAAATCTTCAGATAACCCTTCAGAGGGCAAGTTTGGATGCAGAACCAATAAATCAACTGGTTTGCCTGATAATTTTCCTGGTCAGAGTTTCACCCATTTCAATATTGGTTCATCAAAAAAATGCTATGGTGTGCTAGCGTTTGTTCTTTGAACAGGTAAAGGTGAGTTAATCCCCTGCTTCATTTCAGGTTTGTAGAGACAGGAGAGATGCCCGAGAGCTTCCCCTACAGAACCAAAGCACTTTTCGCCTTTGAGGAGATTGACGGAGTGGACGTGTGTTTCTTCGGCATGCACGTGCAAGAGTACGGCTCTGATTGCCCTTTCCCTAACACCAGGTAAACTCTTACTGGAGTTCTTTTGAGAAACAACAGACATATACGCCAATGCACGTAATACTCAGCATGCAATGAAGGTAAAAGTTAAGTTTCTTTCTTTTTTTTGTACCTATTTAGACGGGTATACATATCGTACCTCGATAGTATTCACTTCTTCAGACCTCGCATGCTGAGAACAGCAGTCTATCACGAAATCCTCATCGGCTATTTGGAATACGTCAAGAAGCTTGGGTAGGTTTCTCCATATAAATCTTCCTTGAGGCCGACCAATACAGTTCCCATTCATGCCCTGAACTTTGAACATTTCCACTGCAGATATGTTACGGCACACATCTGGGCGTGTCCACCTAGTGAAGGTGATGACTATATCTTCCACTGTCACCCTGCCGACCAGAAAATCCCAAAACCCAAGCGCCTGCAGGAGTGGTACCGCAAAATGCTGGACAAGGCATTTGCTGAGCGGATACTGCATGACTACAAGGTATAGCATGGACCATGTGATCTTAATTTTGTTTTGATTGTGTGTATGCTATCAAGTACACAGTTGTATGGTATAAATACAATGTGTTTGTGTTTAATAGGACATCTTTAAGCAAGCAACTGAGGACCGTTTGACGAGTGCAAACGAGCTTCCATATTTTGAGGGTGATTTTTGGCCCAATGTGTTGGAGGAGAGCATCAAGGAGTTGGAACAGGAGGAAGAGGAGAGGAAAAAAGAAGAAAACACGGCAGCTTGTGAAACTCCAGAGGTGAACATTTTAGGATACTCTGCATAGGGTTCATTTTATTTGATATTCTGTAGATTAATTTACATCTTTTACAAACTCCAAACACCTTTTATAGACTCTTTTATTCTTTCTAACAGGGCACGCCAGGGGACAGTAAGAATGCAAAGAAGAAGAACAACAAGAAAACAAATAAGAATAAAAGCAGCGTGAGCCGAGCTAATAAAAAGAAACCTGGGATGCCGAATGTAGCCAGTGATCTTTCTCAGAAACTCTACGCCGCAATGGAGAAACACAAAGAGGTCTACTATATGTTCTTCATCTGATCATAAAATTGCTCTCAAAGGCATTGCATGACTCATGTACAGTACATTGTTTAACTTGAAAGTTTTACTGTTTTGCATGTCAGATTTTGATATGCATATATAAGCCAAGTGTTTTTCTCTGGAAAAATCTTGAGAAACCTCTTACCGTGTCCTACATGTTCTCCCAGGTGTTTTTTATAATCCATCTGCACTCTGGGCCCATGGTCAACTCATTACTACCCATTGTTGACTCCGATACCCTTTTGACCTGCGACCTGATGGACGGAAGGGACGCATTCTTGACGTTAGCACGGGATAAACACTGGGAGTTCAGCTCTTTACGGCGCTGCAAATGGAGCACCATGTGCATGCTGGTGGAATTGCACAACCAGGGCCAGGACCGCTTTGTCTACACCTGCAACGAATGTAAACACCATGTCGAGACACGCTGGCACTGTACTGTCTGCGAGGTAAGATCCAGAGGCTCCTGTAACAAGTTACAGCTGTCCTTTATGATCAGTAGTGAATGTGGGTGTGTTTATGGGTTTGTGCATAAGAAAAGTAAACCTTTGGGATAATGAAACTTGGGAAGCCGTGGGATCTTTTAGTAACAACTATTCTACTAGTAGCTTAAACACATCTTTCACGTTTTGTCCATTTGTTGTTGATGCATCATAACCATTTCTTGTCTTTTCATAAGGAGACTTCTGGTCATCCCTTGATAATCACTCTATCCTCATCTTTCCTTAGGACTTTGACTTGTGCATTAGTTGCTACAACACTAAGGGCCACGAGCACCAGATGGTTAAGTGGGGTCTGGGTCTAGACGATGACAACAGTCAAAACGGCGAGGCCTCCAAGAGTCCACAGGAGAGTCGGCGTCTAAGCATCCAGCGTTGCATCCAGTCTCTGGTGCATGCCTGCCAGTGCCGCAATGCCAACTGCTCCCTGCCATCTTGTCAGAAGATGAAGCGTGTAGTGCAGCACACCAAGGGCTGCAAACGCAAGACAAACGGTGGCTGTCCGGTGTGCAAGCAGCTCATTGCACTCTGCTGCTATCATGCCAAGCACTGTCAGGAGAACAAGTGCCCCGTGCCCTTCTGCCTCAACATCAAGCACAAACTGCGTCAGCAGCAGCTGCAGCACAGGCTCCAGCAGGCGCAGATGATGCGCAGACGCATGGCTACTATGCAGGGCCGAGCCATGCCTCAGAGCCTACCCTCGCCGCCTGCATCAACAGCCCCCAGCACGCCCACCTCACATCAGCAACCCAACACCCCTCAAACGCCGCAACCGCTATCCAACCAGCCAACAACTCCCAATGCGGGCGTCATGTCCCCAGCTTATCCCAATGCTCCCCGCAAAGGACAACCCCCTCCTCAAGCTTCACAGGGCAAACCAGGCCCACAGGCTTCCCCGCTACACCAGCAGGAGCCTCCGCTCCCCCGCAAAGGACAACCCCCTCCTCAAGCTTCACAGGGCAAACCAGGCCCACAGGCTCCCCCGCTACACCAGCAGCAGTCTCCGCTCCCGCAACCTCCCCAGCAGCAGCAGCCACCGGCACAACAGCCTCCTCAGCAACAGCCTCCGCCTATGGCGGTCAAAATGGCACGGCACATAGAGATGGTCGCGCAGGCTCAGCACCAACAGAACTATCGCATGACCATGAATGGCCTTCCCATGAACCACCAGCAGCCACGCATGCCAGGCTCGATGCAGCTGCCCATGCAACATGTTGGGCCACGCGGGCAACAGGTCATGCCGCAAATCCCGCAAGGACAGTGGACTAGAGGCCCTCAGCCAGGCATGCAAGCGGCTCAGCAGCAGGTTGCTCCACCACAGACCACACCACAGACCATGCCTATACAGAGGCCCATGATGCCCCAACAAGCTGCACAGCCACGCATGATGGTGCCCACGCAGGGCCCGCGACCGCAAGCACTCCAGAGACCTGGAGCCATCGCCCCCAATGCCTTGCAAGACCTGCTACTCACCCTCAAGTCGCCCAGCTCGCCCCAACAACAGCAGCAGGTGTTGAACATCCTCAAATCGAACCCGCAACTCATGGCCGCCTTCATCAAGCAGAGGACTGCCAAGTACCACGCCAACCAGCCGCAGCAGCAACAAGCGCAACAAGGCATGCATGCAGCGCAGAACATGGCAGCAATGCAGGCGGTGCCACGACCCGGCATGGCGCCGCAGCAGCAAGCACAGCAGCCCGCTCCACAGGGCATGGCAGCTCTTGGAGCGCAGGGGCAGCTCATGAACCCTGTGCACGCCAACAACCCGCAGCTGCAGGAGTTGTACCGCCGTCAGCTTTTGCGGCAGCAGCAGCAGCAGGCAGTGATGCCGCAGGCACATGGCCAGTTCCCACAGGCACAAGGGACTGCTACCAACTACACGCAACTCCGGATGCAGCAGCAGCAGCAGCAACAGTTGGCCATGCAGGCAACAGGCGGACCCATGGGACAGCTGCCCCCTATGGCCCAGATGGGGCAAGCCGGGATGGGAATGGACGGCACATCCAACCTCCTGCACCAACGCATGCTCCAGCAGCAGCAGCAGCAGCAGCAGGTCATCCTCAAGTCTCCAATGGGCTCGCCCGCGCAACCGAGTCCCATGAGCCCACAAACTCACCTGCTTTCCGGCCAGCCACAAGGCGTGCACCTCCCCGGCCAACCCATGGCTAATGCACTCAGCAATCAGGTGTGCTCGCCGGCCCCCGTACAGTCGCCCAGACCTCCGTCGCGGCAGCCCCCTCCACATTCCAGTCCTTCCCCACAGGTTCAGCCACAGCCTTCGCCACAGCACACAGGATCACCACACCCTGGATTGACGACGCCCATGCCTGGCTCCATGGAGCAGGTGCACCTGGGCACACCTGAGCAGAGTGCCATGCTCCCGCAACTTAATACGCCCAACCGCCAAGGGCTGCCCAGTGACTTAGGCATGGTGGGAGACACAACGGGAGACACGCTGGAGAAATTTGTGGAGGGATTGTAGCGTTTACTGGGAGACTCCACCCACCACAGTCTCCTCGTTCCTCTTTTTTTGTGTCTCTGTTGGTTTTTCTCTAATATTCTCGAATTTTTTTGTACTGACATGTAAAAAAGTTTGAAGAAATGTATGGGGGGGAAAAAGAAATTTGTCAACAAGGAATAGGGAATGTTGATGTTTCCTAAAAACACAAGAAAAATTGTTGTTTAAAAGAAATATAAATCACAAAGAATATATTTTTTGTTCAGTTTAGACCTTTGTGTGGTCAATGTTTTGTTTTAAATTTTAGTTTTGGTTTCGGGGGAGGGTGGTCTGGTTTCATGCCTTTTTTTTTTTTATAAGAAAATTACGAAACTTCATTATATTATTCATACCTTTTGTTTTATACTTTATCTAACTTTGCAGCATTTTTGTGTTGGAAGACTGTAAAATAATTTGTCTGAGAGTTTGGGTCAGGGTTTCTCTGCTCTGTCTGTCATCCTTCCTGCCGATTGTATTCTAGTGTTGTACCGTTTTTTCAGACATGCATTTGAAGGCATTTCCTCCTTTCCTCATTGTGAAGTTTGTACGAGGAGAACTATTTGTTTGTATTGATAGGAACTGTGCATACGCATGTATGCAGACATACACACAGACAGACACACATGTGCATCACTCAGACAATACAGCACCGACCCCAAGAGGACATGTACACATTTACAACATCTCACTGGCCTGGATACACAGGTTCTGTCTTGCAGATGTAGAATATTGTTGCTTTTTGTCCTACAGATATATAAATATAAAGAGAGCTAGAGAGAAAGGAGAGAGGGGGGCCCCTAAGCTGAGCGGGAGGGAATGGGCGATCACTGGTTGACTGCTTGTTGGAAACACAGAATGGATTCTGCTATTGACCCTCATTCCTCTCACACAAACTTGAACAGGGGCTCTACTTTTTCCTTTTATGTAAATCATGCAAGTTATTAAGCAAAGTACTATAAATATAAGGAAGAGAGAATGGAATCACTGTATAAACTGGTTGGAAAAAAAACGCATTTCTTACTTGTATACCATATTGTTAAATAAACTGTGTGCAACAGATCAAAATCATGTGGATTCTGTTATTATTATATGCTAAAGCTACTTTGAGCATGTTAGGTTGTAGCGTCCTTTGGCTTATTTAATTATCAAAATTGATAAATACTTAAACTAGTTATTGGCAATATGTAATGTAATTTACCATCTATCTTTTTTTTTTAGCAATTTCGCCGTTTCGTAAGTTCAGTCACATGACTCGGAGATGTTTTTTTTATTTTTTATTTTATTTTTTTTTATTAATGAAAATAGAACAAATAACAAACAGAGCATAGCATAAGACAGTCAGTGCTATACAAAGTGTGATATTAATTAGTAACGGGCACTGAAAATAATGTCATAATATTTTAAACATGTTAATGACTTTCTGTTTTTTAACAATTTCACCCCTCTAGGTGTTATTTTATTTTGCTTTTGGAAAACAGTACAAATATGTTTGTTATTGTATTTTTTATCAATCAGTTCAAGACCGTTTAAAATTAATTTTGGTTTTGTCATTATTGTAGAGTTATAGTGAATATGACTTTTAACAAGATGAACAAGAGTAGGAGGAATAGCTTTAATGACCGAATTAAATTCCTTAAAATGCACAGGGAAACTGTGGATTCGCATGAATTGTTCATAAGTTAAAAGATTCCCATAATTATCATGACTCGGAGATGTTTCGCAATCGACGCAGCGTACTGGACGTCACCGGAAGTAGGCGGCTGCGGCTGCGGGACGGTGCTTTGAACAACATTTTTATCAAAACCCCGTCGTTTTGCGACATTAAATCATCCGGTTCACAGACATATAATGAAGTGCCTCTTGCTAACGCTCCGTATTCACGTTGTTATGGAATGAATCGTAATACAAGTACGTTAACCGATATAATCACGTTCGAATAGTAGCAGAGTGAAATGTAAACAAAGGTAAATATGATGTTTTTCATGAGTGTATAAAATGCGCCTGACCAGATAAGCTTGTAGTTTCGTGCATGTTATCCACAATATTAAAATACAAATGACGTTTAATGATCCATAAATATGGATCCATATAAGAGCTGACACATGTGACGGATCATGTGTGTGACTGGCTCATCATGGACGACTCGGACCAAGACTTCACCGACCTCTGCTCTCGTCTCCTCAAAAGAGTGAGGAGGAAAGGAGCAGGGGGTTCTGGAGATGAAAAGAGATCAGCAACCAAGGATGAGGAGCCATCCTCCCCCTCTTCTAGAAGAAACCCCCCTAAGAGGAGGAAGAAGACTGACAAGGGTGTTACTAAGACTGAAATAAAGAGTAAGATCAATGGCAGGACTCGGGCTGTAGGGTCTGGTGATGTTTCTCAGCCCGATCCTGAAGTATCTGGCACAGGGAAAGTCAAAGATGCAGTGGTCCGGAGAATGCAACGGTTTAAGAGAGCCAGTCCAGAGAGACTCCTGCATGCAGAGACCGACCAGCCCACAAGCACAGAGTCTGATGGAAACCATCTCACCGCTGCTGGGATCCAGCTCACAGGTATGGTGTCAAGCAGGGTTTTCAACCCAGGGACCCTCACCCAGTCCCTCAACTTCATAAAAGCATGGCGCTTACCATACCACATTTTATAATGTTGTGCAGCTCATTAGGTAGTAAAAACAAATTTAACCCCAAAAATGAAAATGGTCATCATTTACTCACCCTCATGTTGTTCCAAACCTGTACGAGTTGTATTCTTCTGTTGAACACAAAAGAAAGTATTTTGAAGAATGTTGTCAGCCATTGAATTCAATACTTTTTTCTCATTCCTGGAAGTCAATGGCTACCGTCAACTGTTTGGTTACCAGCATTATTCAAAGTATCTTCAGAAGGAAGAAATTCGTACAGGCTTGGAATGACGTGAGGGTGAGTAAATGTTCCTTTTTGGGTGAACTGTCCCTTTAAGGTAGAGTTAGTTCATTACCAGGTCATTTCAATGTTATGCAACCATCAGCAATAAATATTTTTTGGTTTGGTTGGGGTACAAGTGTATTGTTTTTTTCTTGAACATTTTAGACTTTTATTTGCCCAAGCAATGATTTCATGGCCCTCCACCAAAAAATACATTTGTAATTAATATTGTGAATAAAAAATTCAATACGTTATATATAAAAATGTTTATGTGTTTATATATAAAACATAAAAAATAGATTTGTAATGTACGGATTTTTTTCATTATAAAAGAACATTTGTTAATGTGCAATAATAACTGTTAATGTTAAAGTATAACTCCAGGACTCCGTAAATGTATTAAATTTACTATGATTTATTATTATAAACTATTATACTATTTTTATTATAATATTATATAAATGTATTATTTTTTGTTAAACTGTGAACTGTGGTATACGGTTCAAAACAGTCATAAAAATGGATCGCTTTGTAACTTTGTTACTCAAATCAACACAATTCAGAACACAAAATATCATTGTAAATCAAATGTACATGTCTTTATGGCTTGAGACTTTTAACATCATCAATAAAAGTAATTTGTCTAAAGTATCATTTGAATTTTATCGATTCCGATTCTGCTTATCGATTCCCAGTTTTGATTCCAATGTGGTTAAAGAAATTAAGTCAAACATTTAGATATCAAACATAATTAACCTGTGTCTCTTTTTGCCATGAACAAAAATCAGCCGGCTACATAAAAACTGGACTCGATAAGAACTGTTTGTGTGCAAAAAAGAGCAGCGCGATTCTGGATAAATTGAGACTTATGTTTTTTTTTAATGAAGGTTGTATTTCACAATTCTGAAGAAAAAATATTAGACAACTAAACAAAATCACATGGAATTGATGCATGGAATGATTCAATGACTCGCTCAAGATTTTCATTACTGGATGAATCCGTGTTTTTGAATGAATTATTCAAAGACAAATACATTTTTAACAGCCCCTTTTCGCCTCTTAAAATAAAGAAAAGATGTGCACACAGGAATTGATTGGTGGAATTCAATTTTAATTTTACTAGTATCCGAGTCCTGACCTTAAGTATCCAATTTTGGAATTGAAAAAAAAATATATATATAATTATACATGTTATATTACAAGTGATTATTTTTTATTTTTTGCAATAATTGTAAAAAAAAACAAAAAAAACATGCTTTTATGGCATGTTTCATGTAATCAGTGAAAGTCAAAACGTGTATGTGTTTGTGTGTGTTCTACAGAAGATGTGAGCAGCGACGAGGCCCTGGCTCTTCAGCTCCAGCAGGTGTTGGATCGTGAGGTTCGGTCCTCTAGAGACGTGGAAGATGAAGGATTGTTCTTCTGCCAGCTCTGTCAGAAAGATCTGTCAGCCATGAGCCCTCCACTACGCACTCAGCACATCAACAGGTGCGTTATCACCACTGTGTACACTGCATTATGAAGCATCATTCATATTCCACACATGGGATGAGTTTTACTTTTGACATCTGTCTCGTTCTCCTGCTTCGTAGATGTTTAGATGCAAGCGAGAGCAGCGCTCCTTCAGCATCCCATCATTCCCACCCCAGACCACGGGTCCCAGAGTGTCCCATTTGTGGAAAGAGTTTTAAATCAGAAAAAAGCCGGTCTGTCCACCTAAAGCGTTGCTCGACTGATATGGGTGTGAAACCAAATGATCTTCTCCAGGCTCTGAGGAGACAGGCTGCCGAGACAGCGAGCGACAGCACCACCGACCAATCGTAAGTCAGCCATTTATTACATTTTTATTAGATTTTTGTGATACTATATACTTAGATGTGTGCATATATACACACTTATGTATATGTATATATATATATATATATATACTTGAATTTATATACTTCAATTTATATGTATACAAGTTAAACATTTTTATACTTCAAAAAATAACAAAAAACATGCAGAACTTTATTTTTTTTCAATGTGACATTTTCTTGACTATTATGCACATTCTTATCTTCACCTTTTATTACTGTAATGCAAAAAAATCTCATTTTCATCACAGTAATTGGAAAGTATGTATACAGCACAGAACTGTTTTGCACCTTATGCTGATTTTATTTTAAAACATTATCACAAATCATACATTCTCAAGTAAAATATCGGTATGCACTACAGTAAATATAAATAGGGAGGAAAATGTGCTTAACTGTCAAGAAAACCTGGTTTAAGAAAAGTAAAACATAGAGTTATTAAAAATAGATGACTTTTTCAAATCATTTCATTACTGGTTATTTGTGGATGCTTATTTAGACAGCAGCTAGGTAGTGGTACGATAACTAGGAGGGATGGTGTGCCTGTAAAAAAGAGAGCCAGGAGGAAAGCCCAGAAGTTGGATGAGGACACAATGGTGGCGCTGGCTCTGTCCCGCTCTTTACTCGAGCAGGAAATGGAAAAGGAGCGAGAGATGGCCGAGGAGAGGGAGATACTGACTCCGCTCTCCAGTCCTCCTGCGACAGTGGCTCCTGTCCTACAGTGGAAACCTGGAGCAGGTAAACTCCCTTTTGTCAGTTAAACATATGCAGTGCAATCGCAGGTTATTACCAGGGTGTCCGCGGGTCCTTAAAAAGTCTTAAATAACGTTTTCCTAATATAAGGCCTTAAAAAGTCTTAAAATGTCTTAAATTCGGATTCGATGGGTCTTAAATTTTTCTGGTCTCATTACCGCTAAAATATCTTCAGTCTGACGGACCTAATGACTTTACAATCATTGGACAGACCGAAGATGTTTTCTTCCCCGCGGTAAGTTACTGCGTCATCAGAAGGAACTGCAGAATACCGAATACAAGCTCGCGCTGAGGCTCACTCTGTTTGTCTCGAGACTTCAGAACAAATGAGCGTGACCGCACACATAAACGCAGAAGAAACACACTGAGGTAAAAATTCAAAATGTTTAGTTTATTCATAACATGATATAGTTAAATAACACCATGACAAGTGAGCTATTTTGCTCAATATTCTCACGACGCAAAAAAAAAACCGTTCAAAACTCCTTCAGAGTGCACGCATTACGTGAAGTCTAGTGCGCGTGCGCATTTACAGTGCGCTCTTTCACTGCATGATTCAGTCTATTAAAATACATTCAGAATGATCACAAATTCAAGACATGGGGGCAGAAAATGTGTATATTTATACCACTTCATATAGTAAATCAAGTTCACACGGAAGAGTGCCTTTTTTTTCTCCAAAAATTACAATATACAAATGTGATTTTTTTTACAACAGTTCAATAAACTATAAGTTTTATTAAGAGACTTACGTTTTAGACACCATATTGCATGTTGCCTGCCACAGCGCTGTTTCGAGTCTCTGAGTAACATGACGGTGTTTCGTTCCCGAACGAATCAACCGTTTAAATGATTCGGTTCAGTCGCAATGACTCGCTTAACAGTGACTTACTGCCACCTACTGGCGCTTTTAATTTCACATTCAAAGAATCTTTTCATTTTTTTTTATTATTTCAAATATCAGTATTCAATGTTTTGTTTAATATATCAAAACATTATTTCTGCATTTGTAACTGCAGGTTAAATGCATTCATGTCCTGCATTAAACTGTGTGTAAACACATCTAAATGCCACTTCAGATGCAGCTTATGTCTGGATTGCAAAGATGAATTTTGTTGATACTGATTTCATTTGCTTGGTAACAGCCCAAATGTCTTATTATTCTAATTCACTGATTAAATGTAAGAATTTGACTCAAAAGATAATGCACACAAATAGAAAAATGGCTTTATAAAGGTAATATGCCCATAAAAGGTACAAATCTATTTAAACTTATCTGACCACCACACAGAATATGAAGAATATCAAAAACTTTAGGAGTCAGCTGTCCACGAAAGTCCTTAAGATATCAGCATGATAACACACTCAATCAGTTGAATGAATGACTCAATGACTCACTCATTCAGTGACTTACCGTCACTTACTGGTCATTTAGTTAAGTATGTTGAAAAGTATGCATTTTTCCCCTTAACATTTCTTATTTGTATACTCATAAATGCATTTAAAACCTTAATCTCATAACATTATTTATTGCAGTTGTAATCATTGTTATTTGCAGTGTAAATGATTTAATCTGACTGGTAGCAGCCCTATAGTGTATATTGAATTTATTGATAA